>NC_142928.1:2337242-2359742 GCF_046866305.1 Octopus bimaculoides | reverse complement strand
TATATATATATATATATATATATATATATATATATATATATATATATACACATACATATATATATATATATATATATATATGCATATGTGAGCACAGAACGTCACGAAACATGTACAACAAAAAAGTACGAAGCACGAGTACACGGAACATGAACTATTTTTTCGAACAACGAAAGATACAAATGGAAAACAAGACAAGCAACATAAGGAACGACCCTTCATCAGTTGTTGGCTGCTATTCTACTCTCGTATAACGAGCATTTAACAACAATATACACTTTCCATTCGTGTCTTTCGTTGTTCGAAAAAATAGATCATATTCCATGTACTCGTACTTTGTATTATTTAGTGGTACGCGTTTCATTATGTCCTGTGCCCACATATGCATATATATATATATATATATATATATATATATATATATATATGTATGTATACGTATAGATGTATGTACATATACGTATGTATATATGATAACATAAATAATATATAAATATATGCATATATCCATACATATATGTACATACCTACATCTATATGTATACATACATGCATATATGGGTACAGGACATCACAAAAAAACGTTAAACACAATGAGAAACGAAAACAAAGACGAAGACAGAAAACTGCGGCCATGCTGGGGCATCACCTTGAATAATTTATAGTCCATCGAATCGAGCCCTGTACTTTTCTTTCTTAAGACTCGTACTTATTCTATTAATTTCTTTTGCCGAACCGCTAAGTTACGCCTTAAGCACATGAACGCCGGGTGTCAAGAGGTGGTGGAGGACATGCAGAAACACAAAAACGCGCGAGCGCGGGGACACACAGAAACACACACACACACACACACACACACGAAAGGCTTCTTTCAGTCTCCGCCTGCCAAATCCACTCACAGGCCCATGGTCGGCCCAAGGTGCCACGCATAAGGACTGAACCGGGAACTATGCGGTTGAGAAGCAAACTTCTTATTACACAACTACGAGACATTTGTTTCTTGATTCAGATGTCCCCTCTGATTATTAAATTGTAGTAATTTTTTTTTTCCACCTCGGCTAACAATATTGTACGTGTACTTAGCGAATGTCTTGGTATACGGAGGAGGTCTAATGAGGTCGAAATTTGACCAGAGTTGTCTCTCTTTCTCTCTGAAATGATTAATAAAAATCATATTAGTCACAGAGCAAGTGTTGTCTTTTCCTTGCCATGAAATTATTTGTTATTAGAATTCCCATGTTCCCCGTATTTAATGCGTGAATATTAACTTCACATCTACGTAAGGCCTGGGTGATTAAAAGTCGAGCAAGTTTGTTCTAGTATTTGTATTTAAACAAAATATAATAACAAAAATATAATAAATTGATTTTTCTTTTCTGGCTTCAATTATTATGAAATGTATGAGAGTGGCAAAGGATTGGAGTGGAAGTAAGAGAGGTGAGGGAGTGAAAGGAGGAGGAGAAGATTAAGTGTGCCATATATTGTTCTGTTTGTTGACATGTATTTTCTATTTGAGCTTCGCCTCTATATCTTCCTCTATATCAACACAAAGCTATCTTAATGTCCCTTCATGTTGACCCCTGCCGTCAAGAGAGATAACTAGGGAATTGCCTACTTCAGCGACGCTATTGACCTGGCTTTGTTATATTAAACACAGCAAGTCTCTTCTGTTCTTTCTCCTCCTCCCTCACTCTGCCCCTCCCGCTCTCCCTCTCCCTCCTCTTTAGTCACTTCACACCCTTTAGTTACGTTATTTAACTTTTCTATATATATATATATATATATATATATATATATATATATATATATATATATATGTTTTTTTTTTCTTTAGTCCATTCAGACTCTTCAACTGTACAATATTGTCAGATATTTATTTTTTATCTTTCAATTTTTCAATTCATATCTTTAATAGAAAAACGGGGAGAAAGAGTGAGAGAGAGAGAGAAAGAGATAGTGAGCCTGAAAGAGAGAGACGGGCAGAAGCTAAAGATGGCGACATTTCTTATAAGAAAAAACAAAACAAACGGATGTCAACGTTAACAGGACAAGAGGCTGCTTTAACAGCTCTATAAACCTGTTAAGTGGGAGACTTTACGCTTGAAAATATTACAAATGAATTTGTAATCACATGGCATATGTCCTCCCCTCCCTCCCCCTCTTTCTTTGGTAGTTGTATTTTTATTTTTTTTACATCACTTATCTTGGAAAGACATCTTTTAATTGTTTCACTCACTGGACAGCGGCCATGCTGGGGCACCAAGTTGGAGAGTTTAAGTCGAACAAATCAGCTCTGGTACTTATTTTCTTTTCAAAGGCTGGTAAACTCATTCTATCGATATCTGTTGTCGACCCACTAGGTTCGAGAGGTGAGGAATGAGAAACTCAAATGCGCACACATATAAATATATTCTTTTAATCTTTTACTTGTTTCAGTCATTTGACTGCGGCCATGCTGGGGCACCGCCCTTTTCGTTTCTCATTTTGTTCACGTTTTTTTGACGTCCTGTACCCATATATGCATGTATATATACAGATATGTAGGCATGTACATGCATGTATATATATATATATATATATATATATATATATATATATATATATATATATATATATATATTATTTATATTGTTATATGATCGAACGCCACGCATCCATTTCCAAGTTTATTTATATATATATATATATATATATATATATATAATGGTCCGTTTTGGTTATCTCACCCCCATTAGAAAATTGGGTTATCTCTCACCGTTTTACGAGAAATATCGCTACTTTTGGTTATCTCCCTCAACTAAAAAGAAATTGTTCAACCCTCAATAAAACAAGAGAAAAAATGGAAAATTAATAAACATGAAAACTGCCTCCTTTTTCTCAGTATATATACACTGTATACACACACACACACACACACACACGCACACACACATACACACACACACACACACACACATATATATACACATATATACGACGCGCTTCTTTCAGTTTCCGTCTACAAAGCTTTGGTCAGTTTGAGGCCATAGTAGAAGACACTTGCCTAACGTAGGACTGAACCCTGAATCGTGTGGTTGGGAAGCAAACTTCTTACCACACTGCCACGCCTTCAAGATTTAATTTATTTTTGGCGCATTCTTAATGAAGTATATTACTTTTAATTTTAATCCATTCACACTGGTTCTGAGAAACACCGAGCATGCATATATTACACTAATTTTTCTGATGTTCTGTTGCTTTTCATTTTGTGTTAGCGTTATTTTATTTCATTTCATTCCCTTTTTTTACAAAACCCATTACATCGTGCCACTGTTCATCAGATGCGCATGCATATAAGGCATACCTATCTGTCTTCCTCCGCTGACGATTGTGTATGCAACATATGAAACGAAACCATAAAAATCTCAAAGTCTGTGGTCTCGTACGGATATATATTATAATGTCTGTACATATAATTTATGATGTTTTTAGTATATTTAGATGTTTAACACAATATGCTCACATGTATATATATACACACCGCTATGCATGCACACACATATACACACGTATGTATGAACACATACACACACATACACACGTTTAGATGAACACATACACACACATATATGTATAATGCATGTACAAAGCTATAAAATATTTTAAGGCGTGGGGGTTGGGTGGAGGAGACATGTCAACTGATTCGCATTTCTCCTCTTCTACGTGCCCCACTCCTTATCCCTGCTTTATGATGATCAGTGTTTGCTTTTGCCTTCCTCCTTCTGTCTGACACACCCGCCTCCTTTCGCGCTATTATTGCTTGTCAGAAGGTTTGGGTTACGCCACCCTGCCGTCTTTTAATGTGATATGTTTGTTTAGTTGATGGGTGCGGTGACTTGTTGGCTCGGGAGGAGGAGGAGGAGGACAATCAACATTTCTGTAGCTAACATCGTATATCACATTGTTGATTATTTTTTTAATTATGCATATTATTATTATTATTATTACTATTACTATTATTATTATTATTATTATTACTATTACTATTATTATTATTATTATTATTATTATTATTATTACTATTACTATTATTATTATTATTATTATTACTATTACTATTATTATTATTATTATTATTATTATTATTATTATTATTATTATTATTATTATTATTATTATTGTTATTATTATTGCTATTATTTTTATCACCATCATCATCATTACTGCTGCTGTTGCTACTACCACTACTACTACTACTACTACTACTACTACTACTACTACTACTACTACTACTACAAAGGCTTCGAGCTGGCAGAATCGTTAGCGCGCCGGGAAAACTACTTAGCGACGTTTTGTCCGTCTTTGCATATTCGGTTCAAATTCCACTGAGGTCAACTTTGCTTTTCATTCTTTCAAGGTCGATAAAATAAGTACCAGTTGAGTATTTGGGGGTCGATGTAATCCACTTACACTTTTCCCCTAAATTGTTGGTCTTGTGTCAAAATTTGAAGCCATTATTATCTAGCAGAATTGTTAGCATGCCGGACTAAATGCTTAGCGGTATTTCGCCCGCCACTACGTTCTGAGTTCAGATTCCGCCCAGGTCGACTTCGCTTTTCATCCTTTCGGGGGTCAATAAATTAAGTAGCAGTTGAACACTGGGGTCGATGTAATCGACTTACCCCTTCCCCAACATTGTTGCCCGTGTGGAAATATTTGAAACCATTATTATTATGGTTATCATCATCATCAACATCACCACCACCACCACCACCACCACCACCACCACTACTACTACTACTACTACTACTACTACTACTACTACTACTACTATAAAGGCGGTGAGCTAGCAGAATCACTACCACACCGGATAAAATGCTTAACGTTATTTTCTTCCGGCTCTTTACGTTCTAAGTCCGACTTTGCCTTCCATCCTTTTTCGGAGTCAGGCAGCGGGATCCAAGTACTCGATTTCCCCTCCCCTCAATATTCCTGGCCCTGTACCAACATTAGAAAGAATTTTTATTATTGTTTTCAATCGCGTTTGTTTGTTTATCCATGGACAAGATATCTCAAGGACCACTGGATGAATTCGGATGAAACTTGCAGGGATGTTTGGCCTCGTGACTGGCACGAACTGATTAGATTTGGGTGTTTGATCCGATACCGGACAAGGATTCTGGATTATTCTCCCGTTTTTTTATTATTTAATTTTTGAGAGCGGATGGGTTCATTTTTAATATTCTCGTTTGTGAGAGCAGTCGAGATTATTTCAGATATTCTCATTCTAAAAATCATCTCCGGCTAATCGTTGAGAGGACGTTGGTGTTGCCTTGGCGGAGGTTTGCGCTCTCTGAGTACTCTTGTTCTCGTCTTCTTCCCCAAAAGAAAAGCTCTACTTTGTATTTTGTCCCCTCTGTGTTCAGCCCTGTGTGGCCAATAAAAGAACATTATTAACTGAGGTTTTGTTGGAACTCCTGGAGTCTTGTATGCACAGCGGGCTTGCTAACTGCAGCCTACAGTACCATATTATCTGTTCTTTTTAACTGTCTGATACTTCCTTGATTATTCCGGCGGACTAAATGCCGCTAAAGCATTTTTCCCGGCGCACAAACGATTCTGGCAGCTCGTCGTCTCAGAGAAACCTTTAATAATGATTTCAAATTGTGGCACAAGGCCAGCAAGTTCGAGCAGGGAATAAGTCGATCACATCGACCTCAGTGTTCAACTACACTTCGACAATGTTTGATATCTCGGCATCTGAAGCAGCTGGAGATACAATAGTTTGACCAAAAGAACCGACTATTGCAAGCAAAAATAGATATTGAAAAATACACGCATTTGGGCAAATTTGGACATACGACAGTTTAATGTAATAGCAACGAAATATATATGTATATTAGAGGTAGCTGTTATGGTATAGAATAATCAGCCGACATGTTTCATTACATAACGGCTACCTCTGATGAGCGCAGGGTTACATAATAACACTCCGTTGAACCTCTAGTGTGAAACCGATTGGGAAGATCGGCCGTAGTGGATATATAATGCTGTACACTTCAATTAATATATATATATATATATATATATATATATATATATATATATATATATATATATATATATATATATATATATATGCATACATGCATATACATATATGCGTTTGTGAGCCTTTGTGTTTGTGACTGACAGCATTGCTTGACAATCGGTGCTAGTTTGTTTACATCTTCGTATCGTAGTGGTTCTTTAAAAAATGTCCATAGAATAAACAGCAGATTTAAAAGAAACCATCGTTTCGATTTGATCGAATAAGCACTTTATTGCGGTGGTCCAACATAGCGACAGTCCAATGACGGAAGCAACGAATAAAGGAAGGCATATCTATCTATCTATCTATCTATCTATCTATCTATCTATCTATCTATCTATCTATCTATCTACGTTTATATGTATGTATCTATATATATAAAAATGAGAATGTGTGTCTGTCTGTCTGTCTGTGTGAATCCCTAAAACTCGAGAACTACGCAACCAATTTCATTCAAATTTTACACATGCCTTACTTAGGGTTCCAGTTGTGTTTTAGTCAAAAAAAATTATTAACTTCTTGCAGAGTTCGAGCACACGGCAACATAATATCTCCTCCACTATTTAAGTATTACGTGTCAAAAGTGAAACAAAAACACTCATGTCAAATACTTTCACTTTAAAAATGAAACTATTCCACTAACTGAAACAATCACATTTCGATACTGTAGTGACAGATACTTTCACAGAGAGAGAGAGACAGAAAGAGAGAGAGAAAGAGAGAAAGAGAGAAAGAGAGAGAGGAAGAGAGAGAGAGAAAGAGAAAGAGAGAGAGAGAAAGAGAGAGAGAGATGTATATGTATACATATAGATGTACACGTATATGTATATATATATAGATCTATACATACATGTATATGTATACATATGTGTAGATGTATATATATATATATATATATATATATATATATATATATATATATATATATATATATATATATATATATATATATATAGATGTACATGTAATATGTACACATATATACATATATACATGCATACAGATATCTATACATATATACACCCATCACACACACATACACATGCACACAAACACACACATTAGTCATTTGTTTTCTTATCCAAAACTACGTCAAAAGTACTGAATGGATCTTTATGAAATTTGGAAATTAAATTCTTTGCATAACGGCCATAACTCCCATGAAAATTCATATATTTTTGATGTTGATGAAATTTTAACCCGAACATAACAGATGAGCATTATTTAGAAAATGATGTCACACGTTATCGAGGCTACCATTCTTTCTGGATGTGCAAAAGGGGATGACGTCTTTATTCCAAGAATTCCTCTTACTCCATCAGGAGCAGACATTCCTTTTACATTCAGAAGACTACAATTCCCCCTTCGTGTAACTTTTGCCATGTCCATAAACAAATATCAGGGTCAAACACTGTCTGTAGCTGGTCTTCTCTTGGAAGAGCCCTGCTTCTCACATGGACAACTGTATGTTGGCTGCTCAAGAGTGGGCAGCAACAAAAAACCTATTTGTATATGCTCCACAGGGGAAAACAAGGAACATAGTTTACAATGAGGTGTTATAATCACAACAGCAAGAAAGTATGTACATGATCACCTTCTTTTACGAAACTTCATTGACTTTCATATATTTTATTGATATACATATATATACGTGTGTTTGGGTGCGTGTGTGTATATACATCTCTCTATATAAAGATGATGCGTAGTCTAGACGGCGTTTTTAGATTTCATTATTCTCTTTAACCCGGGCAACGCCGGGTATTTCTGCTAGTAGATGTATATATTTATGTATGTGTGTCACTGTGTGTGTGTAATTTTGTGTGCGTACATATCCCACAAACACAAAAAGTTGCGCGCGTATAAATATATGTGTATATATGTGTATATATCATTTGAGATTATGTGCGGATGTGAATAAATTAACTCCTGTACGTGTTACGTATGTAGTGTATCTCACAAAATCCAAAGAGATTCAACACACATTTACAGATTCTCTATTTTTCAAAGAAATACTAAACGCCAAGCTGGATCACTAATAAGAAAACACATCATAATTACGGCTATGTGACAATTTCTTCATTTTTAGCGATATAGCTCATTTCGCAAACAACAAACCCCATGCAGTTTATTTTAACTACTTCCGCCTATGGCATATACATGTGTTTTTTACACCCACACAAATATACACACGTACATACATGCAGAAATCCAGCCGTAATTAGCGATACGGGACACGTCTCACAAACACGCAGTCACTTACACCGAGTCGTCCACACACGCCGATGCATAATCATGCGCACATGTACTATTTACACGTGCAGTACAAGGTACTATTTACACGTGCAGTAAGCAACGCTGTAAGAAGGGAAGTGAAGATACCGTTATATGACGACCACATGCAGACATCAACGTCTTTAGGAAGCGCACATGCTCATGCGCACGCATAGGCAGAGTAATTATACAACGCACAAAATATATGTAGATATGCGCGCACGTGCAGAGATAGGTATAGAAATCAGCTGTCAGAAACGGATGTTACCTATGAATAATAACTCTGTGTGTATGTGTGTGTGTGTATTATGTGTATTACCACACAGGAGTGGCTGTGTGGTAAGAAGATTGCTGTCCAACCACATGGTTCCGGATTCAGTCCCACAGCGTGGCACCTTGGGCAGATGTCTTCTACTATAGCCTCAGGCCGACCAAAGCCTTGTGAGCGGATTTGGTAGACGGAAACTGAAAGAAGCCCGTCGTATATATGTGTGTGTGTTTGTGTGTCTATGTTTGTCCTGCCACCATCACTTGGCGACCGATGTTGGTGTGTTTAAGTCCCCGTAAATTGGCGGTTCGGCAAAGAGACCGATAGAATAAGTACTAGGCTTGCAAAGGATAAGTCTTGGGGTCGATTTGTTCGCTTAAAGGCGGTGCTCCCGCATGGCCGCAGTCAGACGACTGAAACAAATAAATGAGTAAAAAAAAATATATATATTCTGTTATCCTTATATATATATATATATATATATATATATATATATATATATTCCTGTCAGGTGTCCCAGATGAACCAACTTCACGGCAGGAGGTGCAGATGAGAGTAGCTGCATCAAACTCTCTCATGCACCAAATGTCAAGTAAAATTCGTGAAGTAAAATTGTGTAGTAACATCAAATGGCGGTGCCCCAGCATGGCCCCAGCTCATGAGCTGAAACTAGATAAAATGACAAACGAAAATGAAAATATATATATATATATATATATATATATATATATACATACACATCACTATTTATGCAAATATATTTATATATATATTCACATAGTGTATATGGATGCATATACATTATGTACGCACAGATATACATACATACAGGCAGACACAAGCGTGCGCGCACGCACGCACGCACGAACACACACACATGCACTCAGATATAAAATGTTAGCATTTCTTTTCAAGGAGAGTTATAATAAAAAAAACAATTTTACATTAATTTAATGTGTTATTCTATACGTTTGTAGAATACAAATTTAGTATTCTTAAATAAGAATATTATTGATAGTGACTTCGAAGTTTCGGCCAGTTCAGCTCACGTAGTTTCGGCCAGTTAAGTTCCGGGTTCAGTCCCACTGCGTCTGTGTACCACCTTGGGCAGTGTTTTCTTTCATAGCCTCGGGCCGACCAAAGCCTTGTGAGTGGATTTGGTAGACGGAAACTGAAAAGAAGCCTGTCACACACACACATATATATACATATATATGTTTGTGTTTGTCCCTGCAACATCGCTTGAAAACCGATGCTCGTGTGTTTATGTTCCCGTAACTTAGCGGTTCGGCAAAAACGATCGTTAGAATAAGTACTAGACCTACAAAGAATAAGTCTTGGGGTTGATTTGATCGACTAAAGGTGGTGTTCCAGCATGGCCGCAGTCAAATGACTGAAACAAATAAAAGAATAAAAGAATACACAGACACACACATTATATATTATATATATATATGTTTAGATATATATATATATATATATATATATATATATATATATATATATATATATATATATAGTTGGATTTTACAAAAAAAAGAAGAAGATGAAAACGGGTGTGTAAACAACAAAGAGATGTATTAGTTTAACGCTCGGGAAGTGAAACTGTCTTTTACGTTTCGAGCCTACGCTCTTTGACAGAAAGGAACACAAATAAACAGGGAGAGAAAATAAAAAAGGTTTTGTGGCTACATGTATATATGGGTAGAGGACGTCACGAACAGTAAACAACATGAAATACGAAAACATTTTAGTTCACTACGCCAACAACAAGAGAAACAAATGGAAAACATACATACATATACGCTCATACTAGTTAATATTTTATCCCTGTACGATCAGATACATACATACACACATACATACTTGCATATATATATATCTATATATATATATATTTATGCACACTTACATAATTACATACCTGCATAGATGTATGCATACTTACATACACACACATACACACACACGCGCACACGTACATACATACATTCGTATGATTCATACATATATTTATACTCGCACACGCGTTCCTCCTCTCTCCTCCGTGCATACATCCATAGCTACGTACGTACACATATACACAGCTGCGGTGTTGTTGTATCGCCATATCTTTTCCTGCCGCAAAAATCAGGAAGAACATATGTAGAACTCTTCTTCACAGACAGCTAACAGCCAAAGCTCAGTCATAAACTAATTGACTGCCATCAAGACCTTTGCCCTCCTACTAACGTACACCCTTATGAACGTTCCAGTTTTACGTCTAGACTAATATTTGCATTTCGCTTTCTTATACCTCACACTTCCCCTTCTTCAGTTTCCCCGCCTGTTTCTAAAGAGCCCCCCCCCCACCTTTTTTTCTTCTTTAAAAGTTCAATAGTTTGTTTAGCCATGGCTAAGGTCATCTTGGATCACTGCAGTATATGTTTCCCAGCTGTGTCAACATCAAGCGTAAAATTCACAAAACTTTCTCGATCGACGTCAGACAAATCTTTAATTATGTAACATCATACTCGGTATGGATTATAAATGTATGTTTATGTATGTATGCCTATGTATGTATGTTTGTGTGTGTGTATGTATGTAAGTATGTATGCGTGTGTGTGTATGTATGTATGCTTATATGTGTATGTATGTGTGTATATATGTATGAATGTATGTATATGTGTGTATGCGTGTATGTGTATCTATGTGTGTATGTGTGTATGATCCATGGAATAGATCCTATGTATGTATGCATGCATGTATGTGTGCATTTATGCGTGCATGTACGTGTGTATGTATGCATGTATGTATGTGTGAGTATATATATTACATACATGGCTATATTTATATACACAAACACATAAATAATGCGCGTCTATGTATGTATTTATGTATGTGTGTGTGTACGTATGTATGTATACTTATTATTCTTAAGCAAGAATATTATTGGCAGTAACTTCGAAGTGTCAGCCAGTTAAGCCATCGTCGGACAGTTGGACGATGGTTTAACTGGCGGGAGCTTGGAAGTCACTGTCGATAATATTCTCGTTTAAGAATGATACATTCTTAATCTACTAAAGAATAGAGTAAGCCATCAGATTAATGTTCAGTTGCTTTTATTATAACACACACACACACTCACTCTCTCTCTCTCACACACACACACACACTCACTCTCTCTCTCTCACACACACACACACACACACACACACACACACACGCGCGCACATAATACAAATACATGCACCAACGCACGTTATACAGACACACATTTATATGTATATAGTAATCCTTCATCATATTGCGGTTCACTTATCGCGGTTCACCTATCGCTGTTCACCTATCGCGATTCACATAGCGCTGTTCAACCTATCGCGGTTTATCATTTAAGCTAGAGATGGAGAAACTTTAAAACGCGGCGGGCAAAAACTTTCCTAAGGAAAAGGTCCTCAGGCAGATCACAGGTCCTAACTCTTATATCTGTGTAAATCTTGTATGTGCCTATATATAATTCGATATACATTAATAAAGATAAGTTTAATATATTAAATTAGCGCGTAACATCTTCATTAACGCCGCCACTGAATTTAGGACATTTATATTACTTATGACGCATTCTATTTCTTTCAGCTAATGTAGTTGGGTCTCAAGGGGGAAGTACAAACCTAGCGATATATGTTTTATAGTGAAAGCAAAATTTCCATTCAAATGGCAATTACCGGACGATTTCTGACCATTTCAAGTCATAGTGAAAACGCGATCTATGTCGCAAATAGGTATACGAATATTCTATAAATTTTGATTGAAAAATTTACTATATTTTGTATATGTGAGTATATCAGCTTGCGGTCACAATAAAACGGTCTCGTGGGCGCAATTGCGCCCGTAGGCTAGGGTTTCCTATATATACAGGCTAGGGTTTCCTATATATATATACAGTTCAGTACTGTTTCTACTTCGCGGATTTTCACTACTCTATCACGGGTGTGTGTGTGTGTGCGCTTCGAACGTAACATCCGCGACAGTCGAGGGATTATTTTATATATATATATATATATATATATACACACACATACATGCATATACGTACATGCAATTTATTAATCTG
This sequence comes from Octopus bimaculoides, assembly GCF_046866305.1. Taxonomy (NCBI): domain Eukaryota; kingdom Metazoa; phylum Mollusca; class Cephalopoda; order Octopoda; family Octopodidae; genus Octopus; species Octopus bimaculoides. The sequence goes on along the minus strand of NC_142928.1, from coordinate 2,347,040 downwards.
TCTTTTTAGTAGTTATATATTAAGATTGCGAACATTTTGAAGTGAAATCTGAAACATATATATAAGTAGAGTATCATATTAAGATATAAAACAAAGTAAACGATCAGTCACGCTTCGAAGTCACTCTCAACCGTTTTCTCGTCAAAGTACATTTGATACTCCACCTAAATGTACTGAAACGTTTCATCAATTAATGTTTTGCCGTTTTAATATCAAACTATACAAACTGGCAGAATCGTTAGCACGCCGGGCGAAATGCTTAGCAGTATTTCGTCTGTCCTTATGTTCTGAGTTCAAATTTCGCCAAGGTCGACTTTGCCTTTCATCCTTTCGGGGTCGATAAGTTAAGTACAGGTTGCTTACTAGGGCTGGTCTAATCGACTAGCCCCTCCCCCCAAAATTTCGAGCCTTGTGCCTAGAGTAGAAAAGAATACTTAAGCGTGCTTAGGCGCAGGCGTGGCTGTGTGGTAAGTAGCTAGCTTACCAACCACATGGTCCCGGGTTCAGTCCCACTGCCTGGCATCTTGGGCAAGTGTCTTCTACTATAGCCTCGGGCCGACCAAAGCCTTGTGAGTGGATTTGGTAGACGGAAACTGAAAGAAGCCCGTCTTATATATGTATATATATATATATGTATGTGTGTGTATATGTTTGTATGTGTGTGTTTGTCCCCCCTATCATCGCTTGACAACCGATGCTGGTGTGTTTATGTCCCCGTAACTTAGCGGTTCGGCAAAAGAGATCGATAGAATAAGTACTAGGCTTCTAAAGAATAAGTCCTGGGGTCGATTTGCTCGACTAAAGGCGGTGCTCCAGCATGGCCACAGTCAAAAGACTGAAACAAGTAAAAGAGTAAAAGAGTAAAAGAATGCTTTTATACATGTATAGATATGCGTATGTATGTATGGCAGAGAATGGCATTGAACATTTTTGGGATCTTTTGTTTGCGCTTGAGATCATGACACTCCTACACTCCCGAGTCTGAGATCCATATTGGCGCTCATTATCTTGTCTTGGATTATCCTTGGATCATATCAGTAGGGCGAAGAGGGTCTGTGAGGAGCTGCATAAGCCTTGTTGGATCTAAAATTCCAATCGCCGGCGAGACGATTCTCCAATGCCGAAATGATGAAGGGGACGCCGCGGCGAGTATGGAACATTTTGAAATTATATTTCCAATCGTATAAACCACTTCGAATATTTTCTTCGCAAGTTTAAAGTGATTTCTTTTGTGCCGTAGACCATTTTCCATTTCTGGGGGTACCCCTTGATGCCCTAAGGAGGTACTTATTTTGTTTAATGTCTTCAAGTCTCTGTAGAGTCGTATGTGCACCGCTGTGTGGCTTGGGTACTAGGTCTGGTCACAACCTGCTTTTTTTTCAGAGATAGTCCGACTGCAAGAGAGAATGAGAGAGAGACAGAGGGGGATAGAAAGAGAGATAGATAGACAGATAGATAGAGAGGGAGAGAGAGGGAGAGAGAGAGAGAGAGAGAGAGAGAGAGAGAGAGAGAGAGAGAGAGAGAGAGAGAGAGAGAGAGAGAGAGAGAGATGGAGATGGAGAAGGGGAGAAAAAAGTCAAGGTAAAAAACCAATACCAGTGCAAGATTGGTAGTTTATCAACGCCGAAATGATTACTGAGAAGATTGACTTCGATGGAATCTGAACTCAGAGTGGAGTGAATGAATAACGCGGGGAATCTTATGCGACATTTAAAGACTTCCTTTTTCCTCCTTTTCTCTGCCTTTTGCAATAGTGTCTTAGCTGTGAAATCTTTTTTAACCACTCTCCATTCCTTTTCAGTTAGCGCTCCTTTCACATTATCCCACCGTATTAACCACTCGTCTAGTTTTGCTACAAGACCTGTTCCTCTTTCTTTCTTCTTTGGCTGTTCCTTTCCGCGTTTACCTTGAAAAAGGGCCGCTGCCTGAAATATAGATCACTTTTCATTCTTTTTATTCCATCTAGTCCAGGGGTTCCCAGTCGGTGGTTCCCGACACCCTGAGTGGTCGCAAAGCCTTGGCAGGGGTTTCGCGTAGCCTTGCTAAAAGTGGCATCGGATAATATTAATTTCAACTATCAACTGATAGTAGGGGGTCGCGTGGTTTTCAAGCTTTTGGGTAAGGGGTCGCGAGTGCAAATACGTTAGGAACCGCTGATCTAATCGGATGGCTTCACTACCTCACTAAAAGCTTCATTTTCATGGAGGAGATGAGCGACATATTAGTTTGGCGCTGTTTTCTTTAGTGTTTGTAGTTATCTAGCCCTTGGTCAGGCCCGCTCGACAGGATCAGTGTTTAAAGGTATTCCAACTGTTGCCATCCTCTGTGTGTGTGTGCGCGTATTATCCAGTATGTCCTTCCACCTATGTAAGACAATAAAGTGCGATTTGAGGGAATCTAGTTGCTATTTCTACACGGTTGAGCTACCTCGTTGAGGTTCCCTCGTCTGTTAGTTTTCTTTGCGTTTTCAATAACTGTTAATAAGAGGGAGAGGGACGCCCGAAGACTTCGGATTTTGTCATAAATAATGAATTACATGGTTTTTACCACATGGTAACTTATTTAGAGCGGTCTGGCCAATACAATCTCCTTTTCCATCACCACCAACTGTAGCAGCTGTAGTACCACCACCACCAGCAGCACTGCCGCCGCCACCACCGCCGCCGCCTCCACCGCCGCCGCCTCCACCGCCGCCGCCTCCACCGCCGCCGCCTCCACCGCCGCCGCCTCCACCGCCGCCGCCTCCGCCGCCTCCGCCGCCTCCGCCGCCTCCGCCGCCTCCGCCACCATTTGCCGTCATTAAATCAATGAGGATTAATGAAAAGTATGAAGAAAATTAAGTTACATATCCACACCAAGATTAAAGTTATAACTTAATTGTAATTAAGTTTATAATTGAACTTAATCACAATTAAGATTGTAATTAAATTTAATTATAATTTAATTATTATAACTTACTTATACATTTAATCATTAACTTAATTACACTTAATTAAAGCTAAAGCTTATTCGTTTTCATAAAAATGTTTCTGTAAAGCAAGAGGGGCCGGGCGGAGGTTTCTGTAGCTTAAATTCTGTATATTATTACTGTTCCATAGTGGAGACGCAATGGCCCAGTGGTTAGGGCAGCGGACTCGCGGTCGTGGGATCGCAGTCTCGATTCCCAGACCCGGCATTGTGAGTGTCTATTGAGCAAAAAAGTGTTTATTGAGCGAAAACACTTAAAGCTCCACGAGGCTCTGGCAGGGGATGGTGGTGAACCCTGTTGTATTCTTTCACCACAACTTTCACTCACTCTTTCTTCCTGTTTTTGTTGTACCTGTATTTCAAGGGGCCAGCCTTGTCACACTGTGTCACGCTGAATCTCCTCGAGAACTACGTTAAGGGTACACGTGTCTGTGGAGTGCTCAGCCACTCACATGTAAATTTCATGAGCAGGCTGTTCCATTGATCGGATCAAATGGAACCCTCGTAACCGACGGAGGGCCACGACAATTGTTCCATATATCACATGAAATGTCCAAAGAAGCAAGAGATAGGCACACGTGGGCTTAATAAAAATTGGCACTCCAGTCGATCCGATCAATAGAGCAGCTTTGAAATTAACTGAGATTAACGTGCAAGTGGCTGAGTACTCCACAGACACGTGTACTCTTAACGTAGTATTTCTTTGGAAGATTCAGCGTGACACACAGTGTGACAAGACTTGTATTTGCCGGCTCGATGAACTGAAGCAACGCAAAATAAAATCTTGTTCAAGGACACAACGCGCCGCTGGAGATCGAACACATGACCTTACGATCGCGAGCCGAATACTCTAACCCTTAAGCCACGCACCATTCTGCTTCTCACAGCAGAAGAGGCCTTCATTAATTCATTGATTTATACTGGGGTCGATCTAATCGACTGGTCCCCTTCCTTCAAATTTCGGGCCTTGTGCCTAGAGTAGAATAGATTATATTTACCTATTTATTTATTTGTATATACATATTTATGTACATATATATATATATATGTTTATATACATGTGTATATACACATATTGCACATATAGATTATATATCTATTATGTGCAAAATATATATATATAAATGAAATAAGTATTATTACCGTTATTATTAATAGTACGAAGAGCCCTCAACAGAGATGATTTTTAAAATGGGAACATCTGAGGTAAACTCGATTGCTTTCACGAACGAGAATACTAAAAATGAACCCGACAGCTCTCAAAAATTAAGTTAAAAAAAAAAAAAAACGGAAAAATAATCGAGAATCCTTGTCCGGTACCAGATCAATCCCTAAATCTAACCACTTCATGCCAGTCATGAGGCCAAACATCCCTGAAAGTTTCATCCGAATCCATCCAGCGGTTCTTGAGATATCTTGTCCAAGGACAAACAAACAAATAACCATGACGTAAAGCAAACAAACAAACACAACTGAAAACAATACCTCCGCCTTCGCTAAGAGGGAGGCAATGATGAAAACCACGTGGCTAGCGACGGCTCTATTTATGGTAAGTGGTATTCGTATACACTATTGAATCTGAATTTAATTTATGTATATATATATATATATATATATATATATATATATATATATATATATATATATATGTTGTCGTTGATTGCTCGAAATGGGGAGTAGATAGACAGACGACAACTGATGAAGGGACATTCTTTGTACTGCTTGTCCTTTTTTTTCTCTCTCGTTATTTGCGTATTGAACTCATTTGTTTTCGTATTTCATGTAGTTTACAGTTGGTGACGTCCTGTACCCATGTATGCATATATATATATATATATATATATATATATATATATATATATATATATATATATATATATGTATATATCCATATATATATATGGATAGATATATATATACACACACACATGTATAAATATATATATATATATATATATATATATATATATATATATATATATATATATATATATATATACATATATATATATATATATATATATATATATATATATATGTATATATATGTATATATATATGCATATATATATATTATTTATATTATATATATACATATATTATACACATATATATAAAATATATAATGCATATGTGTATAATATATAATATATATGCATTTATATATTATACACACGCACACACACACACACACACACACACACACACACACACACACGTATGTATATATTCTATGCATATGCACATACATACATATGTATGTGAGTGTGTATGTGTGTGTGTATGTGTGTGTTTATAATGCGTGTTTTAAGCCTGTCAATCAATAAAAGTATTTTGATGAAAATTCCTTCAGCGCCAGTGTTGGGTAATAACTATGTCAATTTAGAAAATTTGATTTAAGAAAATATTGCGCGCGCGTGTGTGTGTGTGTGTGTGTATGGAATTATATATCTGTGTATAGACTCGTGCTAGTGCATGTATGTGCTGGTGTGCACCTGAGTGTGTATTTCAATACGCATCGTTAGGTTAGGAGGAAATAAAGAACGTTGGGCTGTGTTTGAAAGTGTGAGCTGGATCGTAAGAGAGAAAGAGAGAGAGAGAGAGGGGACGAGGGGGAGGAGAGAGATATACAGAAAAAGAGGGTGAGGAGAGATGTAGAGAAAGATTATATATCGGATTACGAAAAGGTGAGACAGATGAATTGTTATTGGCGCATTGGTGGGAAACAAGGAAAGAGAAATAAACGAAATGTAAGGAAGGACAACTGCGAAATGAGGAACGTTGGAGTTAAACAGAAATATAAGATATATAAGGGATATATATATATATAATATATATATATACATGAAAGATATATATATATATATATATATATATATAGAGAGAGAGAGAGAGAGAGAGAGAAGCAGAGAGAGAGAGAGAGAAGCACAGAGAGAGAGAGAGAAGCAGAGAGAGAGAGAGAGAAAGAGAGAGAGAGAGAAGCACAGAGAGAGAGAGAAATGTTGGGGAGATAATTGTGACAATTATACGTTAGAAATATGAGCGACAGATATATGTGTGTGTGTATGCATGTGCGCGTGTGTGTATGTATATATATGTATATATATATATATATATATATGTATATATATATATATATATATATATATATATATATATATATATATATATATATATATATATATATATATATATATATATATATATATATATATAATATGCATATGTGCATGTGTGTATGTATATTATATCGATAGATAGATATGTAGTTAAATAGAAAGATAAATAGATGGACAGATTATATATATCTATATATATAAATGAATGTATAGTTAAGCCTTGTAAGCATACGTATACATGTGTGTGTGTGTGTTCGTATTTAGAGGGAGTGATAAGTAGAAAGATTGATAGATAGATAGATAGATAGATAGATAGATAGATAGATAGATAGATAGATAGATAGATAGATAGATAGATAGTGAGTGAGTGAGTTAGTTGAAAAGACACGAATGATAAAATTATAGTTTTCAGACAGACAGAAATTGTGATTTAATTCGGTTACAAGCAAAGAAGAGACTTGGAAAAGTAATTCCAATTGAAATGTCTGTCTTGAAGAAAGAATCTTCTTTTTGAAAGGTTGTAAAAATTGACTGAATGTTTTCGTAATCTAATTGCCACTGATTGACCAAGTGACAATATTTTAAGACGAACGAGGATTTTAAAGACTGTTTTTCATTTGCTGAAGCCACGAAAATTAAGGACCAAAAAACTAAACACAGAAAATATAAAAAAGTAAAAAAACAACCACCCCCAACAACAACAAAAGGCAAGCAGTCGCGTGTGATACATGGGTGCGTATTGTACACGGGTGACTGAGAAGTCTCTTTAGCATTCCAATTATTACTTTTCTTTGTTACAATTTGATTTTTATATATTTATTATAGAAACTTTTCGATTATGTATGTGTGCATGTATGTATGTATGTGAATATATATATATGTATATATATATATATATATATATATATATATATATATATATATATGTATGTATGTATGTATGTATGTATGTATGTATGTATGTATGTATGTATGTATTTATGTATGTATGTATGTATGTATGTATGTATGTATGTATGTATGTATGTATGCAGACGCTTTATTTGTGAGTTAACAGTTGTAAAGAATCTTTTTGTAAGAAACCATTGGTAACTTTATTAACCCCTCAAATAAAGAATATTTATCCAATAATGCGGTGTTGAGTCCAAATTCTCATTTATCGATCTCAGTGTGTACACACAGACAGACAGACAGATACACACACACACACAAACGTATATATATATATATATATATATATATATATATATATATATATATATATATATATATATATGTAATACAAATGATATGTGAGCATATGCATGTATACATACATACAACTACATGTATATATAGATGCATATCCGGGTACAGGACGTCAGAAAAACGTGAACGAAAAAGGAACGGGAACATAAACAAAGAACAAAAGAACGGACTGTTTTTTACGGACAACAGAATGAACACATAGGAAAACAGACAAGCCACATATGGGACTTCTCCTTCATCAGCTGCCTCTATTCTAAACTAGGCGTTTCGAAGATGAGGCAGAACGCGCTCTTAGAATAGCTCTATCCGCAAAGCAAATTAAACCTGCTGTGCGGAGGATTCCAAAGGGGCAAACAAAAACCAAGACAGGGAAAACTAAACAGTGAAAACAACGTTGAGGGCCATTAAGCCGAACGAGATGAGATATTGAACGCTGTGTGTGTGTATATATATATATACATACATATATATATATATATATATATATATATATATATATATATATATATATATATATATACACACGGGACTTCAAACGTCTGTTTCTATGGCCCAATATATTAAATACAGAAATAAGGGGAGGTATTTTTATAGGGGTTTCTTTAATTGTTATATTTCTTGTAACGACTTTGATGTTTTTGTTGAAAAATGTTGGTAAAATGCCCATGTGTTTTTTTCTTCCAATACATTTTAATTGCACTATACGTATACATTTACAAGCAGGTTGTGGAAGTATCTGCACATATGTACCGGTTAATTTATGGGGCTTACAAAATTTGAAACGATTTTCTTTCAGTTGATTATACAGCTTAATTTTATTTGAAAATTCGCATGCTGGTGGGTGTCAATAAGCTAACAAAGATTCCATGAAGAGGTCGATGATATAAGTTTCCCGAACATTGCTCTGAAGGAACATAAGGATGTTTTGTAAGCGCATGCGTAGCTGAGTGGGAAGAAGATTGCTTCCTAACCACATGGTTTCGGGCTCAGCGAATTCTACTATATTCTCGTGCAGACGAAAGTCTTGTGAGTGGATTTCATAGAGAGAAACTAAAAGAAGCCCGTCGTGTACACACACATGCATACATACATAACACACACACACACACACACACACACACATATATATATATACACACACATACATACAAATATGTTATTATCATTTTTAAATTGTTACACTAGATAATAATAGAGTCAATGATATCTTCGCAAATTACTTTTCGTGAATTATTTGTTCCGTAGTGAAATGTATATATATATATATATATATATATATATATATATGTATGTATGTATGTATTATATATATGTATATGTATGTATATATATATATATATATATATATATATATATATATATATATATGTTCGTGTGTGTCTTTATGTATGTTTCCCCACCACCACCACCACCACCACCGCTTTGACGACAGTGTCGGTTTGTGTTCGTCCCCATAACTTAGCGATTCGGTAAAAGGGATCGATAAAATAAGTCCAAGGCTTAAGGAGTTTAAGTGCTAGGATAGATTCATTCATCTAAAAATTCTTGAAGGCGATGCCCTAGCACGGCCGCATTCTAATAATTGAAACATGTAAAAGAAAAGATAGATATGGTAAAACATGTTGTTTTATCCGGCATTCTTTTGCTGTTATCCGGCACCCTTCTGAATCTCCCATTCTCTTAACTTAATGCCTCACGACTTCATACAATTCCGGAATCAATAAACCATTCTAATAACAAAGTAATTGTAGAAATGTTTGTCAGAATCTTCGGACAGGTTCTGTTAGCATATAAAAGCTGTTACGGATATGTTTTGAAATGATGACATCTTTGGTGATGTCAAACTTGTGTTTGATGTGTTCCCCTGACAACGACCATTCGGATTTCCTCTAACTGATAGTTTGAACTGACAATCTTACACTAAATACTCTGACATCATTTTTTTTAATCTTCTACTTGTTTCAGTCATTAGACTACGGCCATGCCGAGGCTCTGCCTTGAAGAATTTTTAGTTGAACGAATTAGCTTCACTACATACCATTTCAAAGCCTTGTACTTATTCTATCGATCTCTTTTACAGAACCGCTTTGTTACAAACGCGTAAATAGAACCTATGATATAGAGTGAGGAATTATAAACAACAATTTGAAGAAGAATAAAGGACGCACTTGAGATGGAAATGAAACAATTTGAAGATGGTATCGATAGTTTAATTTTTGTATATCTGCGTATTTTTCATTTTGAACTGGTTTTGGTGCGATTCTTTTCAAAGTATTGAAAGTGCTTTACGTAGGATGTGTGCGGTGCCTGGTAGTGCTATTTTGTGTACGTTATATTTATTGGGAAGTCCTCGTATTTTGGTTATGTGTTTGTCTGAATGTTTTTTAACCATACCTAATGCACCTATTATTATAAGGATTGTTTCTGTTTTTAGGCTCCACATTCGGGTGACCTCTATTTCCAG
>NC_142928.1:2294742-2329742 GCF_046866305.1 Octopus bimaculoides | reverse complement strand
TGTGTGTATGTGTGTGTATGTATATATATATATATATATGTATGTATGTATGTATGTATGTATGACGAGCTTTTTTTGACTTTCCGTACGCCAAATCCATCCACTGAGCTTGGTTGAGCCGAAGCTCTAGTAGAAGACACTTGTACATGGTGCCAGCCATGCAGTGGGACTGAACCCGGAACCATATTGCTGGGACGCAGACTTCTTATTTCTTTATTGCCCACAAGGGGCCAAACAAGGACAGACAAAGGGATTAAGTCGATTAAAGACTTCTTACTATACAACTGTGCCTGTGCCTATGTGTGTGTGTGTGTGTGTGTGTGTGTGTGTGTGTGTGTGTGTGTGCGTGTGTTTGTTTGTATGTATGTATATGTATGTGTATATATATATGTATGCATGTGTGTATGTGTGTGTATGTATGCATGCATGCATGTATGTATACATGCTTACAAATGCATATGTATAATTCGATATATGTAAGTAGATGTTCTACTCAGAGGGTGGAGAATGGCGTGATTTGGAGTCTGGACATTAAGGGACGTAATTTAGTGTAAGAAGACCGTTCTACCAATTCTGGTATCTTTCGTTCTTCCAAAATAAAATAAAATCCCCAACATAAGTGTAAGACCTCACAATCTTAATGAGAGACGGGTCCAGTGAATTATATCTAGTCCAGTATTTGACAGATAATTTACCAATCTGTTTAGGGATCGAAGTCTACTTAAATCAGAACAAAAGCAGAACTCAGAAGATGCTTTACGTTTGATGCTCCACCGATTTTACCAAACGTCGCTGTTATAAATTCTTTTCTACTCTAGGCAGGAGGCCCGAAATTTTGGGGAGGGGGCCAGTCGATTAGATTGACACCAGTACGCAACTGGTACTTAATTTATCGACCCCGAAAGGATGAAAGGCAAAGTCGACATCGGCGGAATTTGAACTCAGAACATAAAGACAGACGAAATACCGCTAATCATTTCGCCCGGTGTGCTAACGTTTCTTATTTCTTTACAAACAAGGACAGACAAAGGGATTAAGTCGATTATATCGACCCCAGTGCGTAACTGGTACTTATTTAATCGATCCCGAAAGGATGAAAGGCAAAGTCGACCTCGGCGGAATTTGAACTCAGAACGTAGCGGCAGACCAAACACCGCTAAGTATTTCGCCCGGCGTGCTAACGTTTTTGCCAGCTCGCCGCCTTGTCGCTATTATAAATTGAAACAATTATACGCCCATACAGGAACAAGCGTATTAATTCCAAGACGTGTTTAGGTATATAGATTTTATAGGAAAACATCATGAATTGTTATTGTTTCTGAGCAGAGGAGAGTGGTGGTAGATAGTGATCGAATCTTGAATATACGCAAAAAACAAAAACAAAATGTTAACCTCTCGTTAGTGAGTACTGCTTTGATAAATGTACCATATTTTGGTTGATTGTTTTCGGTGGCAATGTAGTTCCTAGCAGAACATAGAGACCACCATCGGACCCCTCAGTCTTGGCCCCGCGAACGCCTAGAATGTGACAGCTGGAGAGAGAGAGAGAGAGAGAGAGAGAGAGAGAGAGAGAGAGAGAGAGAGAGAGAGAGAGAGAAACAGATCGATAGAGAGTTACATCTGGAGCCGATTTGTACTCCTTTACAGCTGAATATGTTTGAGCAACGTGAAATGAATTATTATGTTTAAGGATACAACATGCTACTACGCCCAGGAATTGAACCCACAATGTTATGACCGTCAACTGAACCCTCTTACCAACCAGCTACAAGCCTTCACACTAGCAGAATAGAGATGTATGAGTGTGCCTGTGTGTATGTGTATGTACAGTAGTGTGTAAGTGTGTGAACGTGGGGCCATGAATGGGGTGGGGTATTACAGGAGTATGTACGAATTTTATTTTTTTAAGATAGTTTAACCTGGACGTAAGGACAGTACTCATGAAATGTCCTGCTAGAAATAATAGCTAAATCTCACTCGAACCATATCCTGCCACATAAATCGGACAATATGCTTCTGGGTAGCCTGTAACTGAATAAAAGTCGGAACTGGTTATGTCTGGCACACGGTTGATTGTTGGTCATGACTGTTGATCTGAACTCACCTGGGTTTGAACCACAAAAACAAATGATCTGAATTTTGAGTACGACTGTTGCTATTTTGTCATTGGCAAAATTGTCGTCATCATCATCATCATCATCATCATCATCATCATCATCATCACAGGATTACTCATTTTTGCCAGATCAGTGATTTGGAGCAACTGGAACTGAAGTGTCTGGCTCAAGAACACAATACATTACTCAGTGCAGGAATCGAAACCACAATCTAACGATCCCGAGTGCAATGCCCTAATCATCAATCCATGTGCCTTCGCTATACACATCCACACGTACATCTACCAAAGGACAATACACATGCATTACACACGTTGCGTGCAAACACAAACGCACATACACAATAAAAGAACAACAACCTGGAAACAAATGGCAAAAAAAAAAGGACCGAACCTACCCCCTTCCCTCCCCCTAAAAAGAATAACAACAAAACATCGCAAAAGTAAGGGACGAAAACAACAACATTAAATAGAAAAATCTCAGAGTTAAAATGATGAACAAAAGAAGTCTTTAAATTTCAATGTAAGTTGTAGAAGAACATGGCTGCCGAATAAGGCCAGGAGATGGAAACATAGACTTGAAGGCGGTGGGGGTGGGGAGTTACAAACAAAGAAGGAAAGAAAGAAGGAAGGAATTGAAAGGAAAAAGAAGAAAATGGTAAACAAATAATAATAATAATAATAATGATGATGATGATGATGATGATGATGATGATAACAACAACAACAACAATGATAATAATAATAATAATGATAATAATAATAATAATAATAATAATAATAATAATAATAATAATAATAATAATAATAATAATAATAATGACGATGATGATAAAATATCGAAAAGAAAAACGAATGTATAAATGTATCGAAATTAACTGATAAAAGATTTTAATTAAAAAGAGAGTATTTAAAGTGTAGATTGCGCTGATATACCCTTCAGTGCATGTATGGGTGTATATGTGTATATGTATGTGTATGTGTGTGTGTGTGCATAGATGTAGGTAAGTATGAATATGTATGTATTTCAGTATATATATATATATATATATATATATATATATATATATATATATACATATGCATGTATGTATATATATATAAATATATATATATATATATATATATATATATATATATATATATATATATATATATACGTACACACATACGTGCATATATAGTCGTACATATATACATAAACAAATTTGTACATATACATATATTTATATTTAAATACACATGTACACACACACACACACACACGCACACACATATATACAAGTTTTTATATATATATATATTTATATATATATATATATATATATATATATATATATATATATATATATATATATATATATATATATATATATATATACATATATTATATACATGCCTACATGCATATATATATATATATATAAATACATGCATATATATATATACATATATATATATACACACATACATACAGACATACACGTGCGCACACACACACACACACACACACACACACACACACACATATACACACTGATCATTACATTTTGCCGTTTTTTATTTAATTTATTGTTCTGTGTAATTACTAAATAATATTTCCCCTGATGTAACGTTAGTTGTTGACGATTTCGTCCGCCATCGTCCCCTCATCCCCACCCCCTACTGAAATGAAATACAACAAACAGAAGAACAGCAAGAAGTTGGACAACAACAAAAAATTGGCACCAATGTGAAGACGTGCGCCAGGAATCGCAACTAACGAAGAGGGCCAATAATAATAATAATAATAATAATAATAATAATAATAATGATAATAATAATAATATAATAATAATAATAATAATATTAATAATAATAATGATAATAATAATAATAATAATAATAATAATAATAATAATAATGATAATAATAATAATAATAATAATAATGATAATAATAATAATATAATAATAATAATAATAATAATATTAATAATAATAATAATAATAATAATGATAATAATAATAATATAATAATAATAATAATAATATTAATAATAATAATGATAATAATAATAATAATAATAATAATAATAATGATAATAATAATAATAATAATTATAATGATGATGATGATAATAATAATAACAATAATAATAATAACAACAATAATAATAACAATAATAATAATGATGATGATAAATATAATGATAATAATAATAACAACAACAACAACAATAATAATAATAATGATAATAATAACAATAACAATAATAGACATAAAAGTATTAACAACGATGATGATAAATATAATGATAATAATAATAATAACAATACTAATAAAACAACAAAAAGAAAAAGAAGAAAAACAATGACAACAACAATAGTAATGACGACGACAACGTTAGGATGAATGTCTGCAGAAGAAGAAGAAGAAGAATATTTAGGAAAGAAAAAGGAAAGAAGGAAGAATTCACGTTGAAAAGTAATATTCACAAAAATCTAATTATTGAAGTAATATATATATATATATATATATATATATATATATATATATATATATATATATATATATATATATCAAATACAAAAAAAAAAGAAATACAAAAATATGGTAAATAATAGAATATTTAGTTCATAGGCGATGTTCAGAAATATTGAATACAAATAGTGATTAAATATTAGGGGCGCCATCTGGTAGAGAAGTTTTTTTCTTCTTTTCTTTAATTATTTGTAAAGGGTTATGAAGAAAACGAAATTGAGAAATGGCGTTCTGATATTTTGCTGAAAGGTGGTTCACGAAAATTAATTCAACTATGGAAGACACTATACAAAAAAAATAGGGTTTCTTTCTAGGTATACAATCTCATATATATATATATATATATATATATATATATATATATATATATATATATATATATATAAAAGGGTAAAATTAATTAATCATTTAATTAATCAATTAATTAATTAATAATTAATAATTATACCAAGTATTGGGTTGTCCGGAAAGTTCGTGCCGATTTTTAAGGGAAAGAAAAGGTCAATAGATACTTGCCATTACATTTTTAATCAACCAAATATGAACCATTTTGTTGCGCAATGCGTCTCCATCTTTCCTTTTACTTGAAAATACTCTCTTCCCAGAATTGAGGTGGTTTCATGGCAAAGAATTCATCAAGGTATCTTTTTACGTCATCCAAGGAATTGAAATTTTTACCATTAAGAAAGACTATTCTGCAGAGACCTGAATAAGTGGAAATACGAAGGAGCAATATCTGGTGAATATGGAGGGTGGGGTAACACATCCCAGCCGAGCTGCAGCAATTTTTGTCTGGATCCCAAAGAAGCGTGCGGTTTTGCATTACCATGCTGGAAAACAACACCCTTCCTGTTGGCCAATTCTGGACGTTTCTCTTGAATTGCTGCTTTTAATTCATCCAGTTGTGTGCAGTATTTCTCAGAATTAATTGTCTGGTTACTTAGGAGAAGCTCATAGTACAGATTTCCTTTCCAATCCCACCAGACACAAAGCAAGACTTTTTAGGGTGAAGATCCGCTTTTGGAGTGGCTAAGAGTGGCTCATGTCGCTTACTCCAGGATCGCTTTCTCTGAACATTTCAGTAGATAATCCATTTCTCATCACCTGTCACAATTTGCTTTAAAAAAGGTGCGTTTTCATTCCGTTTATAAAGCGAATCACAGATGGAAATGCGATCCAAAAGGTTCTTCTCACTCAGCTCATGTGGTACCCAAACATCGTAGCCATTTGTGTACCCAAGTTTTACCAGGTGCTTATGAGCGACGGAATTTGACAGGTTGAAGCTTTCTGCCATTTCTCGGGTTGTGCAATGTGGGTTATTCTCAATTAATGACTTGATTTGGGAATCATCTGTAGTGGATGGTCTGCCTGATCGTTCTTTATCAATAAGGCTACAATCTCCAGCTCAGAACCTTGCAAACCACTTCCGTACAGTTCTTTCGGATAAAGAAACATCACCGTAAACTGCGCATATTTCTTTCGTTGCTTGTGAGGCATTTTTCCCTTTACGGGAAAAGAAAAGCATCAAGTGCCGAAAATGAACTTTCTTCGCTTCCATTTTAAAAGATTACAGAATTAACACAGGTTATAGGAACATAAACCTTCTTCCACGAAAAGATAGCTTAAACTGTGCTGTAAATGGAGGTGTAGTCAAATCCTATTTTATGGAGTCAACCATGTTCTAAAATAAGTCGAAAGGTAAGCTGCTATAAATCGCCTCGAACTTTCCGGACAACCCGATAGTTCGGTACGTTAAAATATCCTTTTTAAGTAAAATTATACAAATATTCTATAACCGGGAGATCTTTATGGTAGTAGAAAAGGCATTTTAACACTTATTTCTAAATTCGGTGCGTGGCGAAGCAATTAGCTGACCCCTGATTATAATTATGCTTATAATTATAGAATATTTGTATATATATATATATATATATATATATATATATATATATATATATATATATATGTGATTAGTATACGTACACACACGCACGCGCGTTCATACATGTATATATGTGTGTATATATATATATATATATATATATATATATATATATATATATGTATATATGTGTATATATATATATATATATATATATATATATATATATATATATATATATATATATATATATATATGTTGTTGTACTTGGGGATGGTCAGTACAACAACATCTGTTTCAACACACGATTTCACATAAAAAATCTTGCAAAACAAATATATATATATATATATATATATAATAATTTTCCAGAGGATGTAGCAAGTTTGAAACCTCTGTCTCTTTTGAATATGAAAATTTAAAAGTTAAAAACCTTATAATATATATATAAAATATATAGTTTTAGGGAAAATAACCAAGTTTCAAGAACTCATCGATGAAAATCCACTTTGTTAATTTTTCTATATGTGATAGTGGATTTTCATCGATGAGTTCTTGAAACTTGGTTATTTTCCCTAAAACTATATATTTTATATATATTTTATCTATAAAGCTCAATTTAATTTTAATTTTTATAAATTGATTTTAATTGAGTTTTTACCTGTAATTTTGGATTTTGTCCCTAATATATGTATATATATATATATATATATATATCCATATACCCATACACGTATGTGTGAATGCACGTGTATATATGTATACAGGTGCGAAATATATATCTAGATATGTATATGCATATACATTTATAGAATATGTGCATGTGTATATATGTGTATATACTCATGCAATCCCTCGTACACATACACATACACACATATGCGACACAAACGCACATGCAAATATTTCGATTAATGCCTTACGCTACTAACATAAAGTTTCATGTATTCTCGATCTACCAGGCCAGCATTGTTGTCTGTCGTCGCTTCACAACTTCGTTAGTGACTCATATAATGCATGGTAAGTAATGAGATACATGGACATTTTCTTTCATTTACAGATCATTAATGCCAATCCACCGAAGATTGCCTGTGTAAGCTCACGACAACATAAGCGCTAAAGCAATTAGTGAAAGTATGTTGGACTTGACACATTTCCTGCGCCTTTATGTTTTTAAAGTGGAGACAAGGGGGCTAAATAACAGTAGCATTCTTCCCTATCAGGGGACTGTCACATTAAGTTTACAACATACTATCACTTTATCGTGCTGCTACTGCATAAATCTCTCTGAGAGATTTAGAAATGTATTATTTTTAGTGATTATACATGTACATATATACGAAATTGGGATGCAGTTGAGCGATTGTCTCCCTTAGAATTTGTGTATCTATTTATTTACATATTTATCCGTCCATGTATTTTATGTGTTGTTATTTTTAACGCAAGAACACACAGGTAGGTCCAGCTGAATACTATTATACTTATAATTTGTTTCTATCTCTTTCGAATAAGATGACATGTAATCTTCTCATTATCTTTTTTTTTCAGTTTTATAGAGCTCATGTTCTTTGTAAGTATATATGTAACATTCGATACCCCTGTACATGCAGATGGATGTATGCAAATATGTAAGAGAGTTAACCATTGATCAGGGGAATGTGGCAAGTTGATTAGAGATATTTCCGAGACAAAACAGCCATATATCTCCCTCCTAAATTCCTGCTTTCTTTCACCTATTTTACAATTTCCTAATAGAAACACATTCTCCTCCTACAGACAACACGTAACAACTCATTTTTCTCTGGTTTCCATTTTTCGTCCCGTGTTTTTTTCTTTTTTTAATTTTCTCTTTATTTTTCTTATTTGATGAAATATCATTTACTTTCGTTCTTTTTTCTTTTGTTTTGTATTTTTTTCCCTCGTTACAAAGTTAGTTACTCATATGTTCTACTTTCTCGTTACAAACTTAGACGGAAGAAAATTAGGGCTAAAAGTGAAGAAAAAAAAGTAGAAAGAAGACCCAAAAAACAAAGAACTAAAGAAAGGGGAAACGAAGAAAAAATTCTAAGAAAGGAGGAAGTTGAAAAAAGCATCTTGTCAGCCCCCTATTGTCCTGCTGGCAAGTAGCAGATTTAAGTTACTATAGTTGTTTTATTTTAGTTGCAGGTTTATCATTATTATTATTATAATTATTATTATTATTATTATTATTATTATTATTATTATTATTATTATTATTATTATTACTATTATCGTTGTTGGTGGTGGTGTTGTTGCTGTTATATTATTTTGTTGTTGTTGTTATTATTATTATTGTTGTTGTCCTTTAAACGTATAGAAGTAAAACCTTAAACTATTAAAACTAAACAAAAAGAAAAGCAAAAACAAAAGAAAAAAAAAGATATATAAAATTGAGCGCAGCAGAAAGTCCACAGCTTGTTCTCCTCTGACCGTTCGTTGTCTAGACAAAAAGCACATCGTTCGAAATAACTGACACCCGTTGACACACGGCGACGAAGAATGGCAACTAAGAATGATTAATGGCAGAACAGCCAAAGACAAATACAACAAAACAAAAAAAAAGAAGGGTAACTGAAATGACAAGAAGACATCTTTACCCGCCTTCCTTCCTCTCTTTCTTCTCCTTCCCATCTTCCATCCATCCATCCATCCATCCATCCATCCATCCATCCATCTATCTATCTATCTATCTATCTGTCTGTATGTCTGTCTGTCTGTCTATCTATCTATCTATCTATCTATCTATCTATCTATCTATCTATCTATCTATCTGTCTGTATGTCTGTCTGTCTGTCTATCTATCTATCTATCTATCTATCTATCTATCTATCTATCTGTCTGTCTGTCTGTCTGTCTGTCTGTCTATCTATCTATCTATCTATCTATCTATCTATCTATCTATCTATCTATCTGTCTTTCTGTCTGTCTGTCTGTCTGTCTATCTATCTATCTGTCTGTCTGCCTGCCTGCCTGCCTGCCTGTCTGTCTGTCTGTCTGTCTATCCATCGTTCGTTCGATCGATCTTCCGTTGATTGGTTGGTTGGTTGGTTGGTTGGTTCGTTCGTTCGTTCCTTCCTTCCTTCCTTATTCTATCCTCTCCTTCAATTTTAGCCAGAAATTTTACCTCTTTCCATCACACGCAAAAAGACAAAACAAAACAAAACAAACAAATAACTGAAAGGTAAATCACGATATTATTAAAGTTCAGGTAAGTTACAAAAACAAGTGTGTGTGTGTGTGTGTGCGTGCGTGTGTGTATTTATGTGTATGCATGTGTGTGTATGTGTGAGTGCATGTGTATTTGTGTCTGCGTGCGATTGCTGGGTGTGTATGTATGTGTATGTGTGTGTTTGTGAGTGTGGTTTATTCTACGCTGGACATTGAAGTGGATGAATGAATGACAGGTTACAAAGGTGGTTAGGTTTGATTGTTTGGGTTTAACCATTCTCTACCGTACAATGCATTGTTCCGTCCATGCCTCCCACCTTTGGGACGGTAAACGAAATGACATGAAGATGTTAACTTCTAACTCAACCTACCTCCATTTTTATGGAAGTATCGGCCGTTGTGAGTGGGTGGTCTTCCACCACCATATCACAGAGAGAGAGAGAGAGAGAGAGAGAGAGAGAGAGAGGGGAGGAAGGGGGAATGAGAAAGTGTGAGATTGAGTGAATTAAAGAAAAAGATAGTGAGAGTAAGAAGCCAATCAAAGGACGACAGAAAAAAACCTAGAATGTAAGAAAAATTAGAACGATTGGTGTATGTGTGTGTGTGTGTGTGTTAAAACATACGATTGTACACGAATATACTTTATCCTACACTATTTGGTGCGACATTATTTAATTTTAGCTTGATCAAGCTTTACACACACCGACATAAGTTCTGTATGCTGTTTAATAGGAAAAATTTCACTCTTGCTGGTCAGTGAGTGATAAATTTGATTTTCAACGCCCACGAAGTGAAACGATAGAAACGCATGCGTCCAACGGTCAAGTGACGTCATTCACAGCCTGTTTTGTGCCTTCACGGATATTTAAGAGGAGAATTCTCTCTCAAGACTAGCTCCACAGCGAAAGGTTTTCTAATGCCCAAGTATATTCGAACGTATTTATGTATGTGTGTTTATATGTATTTTATTGTGTGTGTTTATGTGTATGTGTATGTGCACGTGTAAAGAGACAAAAGATAGACAAGCAATTTGATACTCTTTTAAATAAAGATAATTGGTGAAGAAAAACTAGAGTCCTTAATATATCCTTACTGCAGTTTCGAAAATCTTGTGGCTGGATTGTGCAATCAGGTGTATCACGGAAGCAGGTGTTTACGATATACAAATTAGTAGCGGAGCTACTAATTTGCATATCATAAGTGTTTAAAATTTATTTAACACCAGCAGTTTATTAACGGGAGAATCCAGTCCACACATTATCAATATATAATATATGTAAACTTAGGAGAAAGCTAATTCGAAAACTACAGATCCAATCCATCACTGGAACCGAAAAAATCTGTAAAACTTTCCGGAAGTTTATTGAAATATTTATGAGCATGTCTAGATATGCAACTATATGCATGAGAATACATACATAAAACACAAATCTTCACACACACACACACACACACACACACACACACACACACACACACACACACACACACACACACACACACACACACACACACACTCATTTATTCGGAGTTTAAGCTTCATTGCATCGCTGTAACAGTTTTCTCGCTTCGTAGACGTCTACCAAAGTGACTGTTACCGAATTTGAATATTTTGGTATTGAAAAACAATAAATAAATGAGTAAAGGAAATAAAGATAGATTTATTTACCTTAGTGCAATTTTTGTTTCGGAGGTGATATGTAGATGTTTGGTCAAAATAAAGGATAAATAAGGTATGTTATGCTATAATTAGTTGGTTACGGTCAATCTGATCTGGTAGTACCCTCTTACAGACAGGTTATATTTCGTTTATCGCTAGAAGATCTCTAATATAATGTTTAATTTCATTGCTACATTACGACATCACTTCTTTTTCATTAATTTTGGCGACGTAAGTGATGCTTATTTATTATGAAGTATGCCAGGCTTCTGGTTAACAAGAAAATGTTGTATTTCTCTACTAGGCATAAAGGGCATCATTTCGATTTGAATTCACAGAGCTGTACTTTCATCTATATATAAGGATATATATTGACTTATTATGAAATCTGTCTTTCCTTGAAGCTTTCCATAGAAATGAAATCTCTGCTGTCTCTGTTCTGGAAACAATAAATATATATTACGTACTTGCTTTTAAACGTTCTTTTATTTTGATAATAATTTTGGATAGTGTCTAGTTTTGCACTCTAATACTTTTTTGACACTATTACCAGTAAGTCATAAGACATGATGGTGGTGTAACCTGTGGTGGTATAGAAGCAGAGATTGGTATGGTAGAAGTTGAAAAGGATATGTATGTATGTATGTATATATGTATATATATATATATATATACATACATACATATATATATATATATATATATATATATATATATATATATATATATATATATATATATATATATATACTCTCTTTTACTCTCTTTTACTTGTTTCAGTCATTTGACTGTGGCCATGCTGGAGCACCGCCTTTAGTCGGGCAAATCCACCCCAGGACTTATTCTTTGTAAGCCTAGTACTTATTCTAATGGTCTCTTTTGCCTAACCGTTAAGTGACGGGGACATAAACACACCAGCATCGGTTGTCAAGCAATGCTAGGGGGACAAACACAGACACACAAACATACACACACACAAACACATATATATGTATACATATATACGACGGGCTTCTTCCAGTTTCCGTCTACCAAATCCACTCACAGGCTTTGGTCGGCCCGAGGCTATAGTAGAAAACACTTGCCTAAAATGCTACGCAGTGGGACTGAACCCGGAACCATGTGGTTGGTAAGCAAGCTATGAGAACTGGGGTCGATTCGTACGACTAAAGGCAGTGCCCCAGCATGGTTGTAGTCTAATGACTGAAGCAAGTAAAAGATAAAAGATATATACATACATGCATAATTCATACATACACACACACACACACACACACACACACACACACACACACACACACACACATATCAACTCCCTTTCTCTGTTCACTTCATATCGAATGACCTTGCAATATGGCACGAGATTGAATCACTCATAATTAAGTGGAGCAGTTGCAGCAATAAATAGAGAAAGAGGGAGAGAGAGAGGGGAGAGGGCTGCGTGAGTGCGAGATAGCTGTAAGTGTGCGTGCGTGCGCGTGGGTGTGCGTGCGTGCGCGTGGGTGTGCGTGCGTGCGCATGGGTGTGCGTGCGTATGTGTGCGTATGTGTGCGTGAGTGTGTGTGTGTGTGTGTGTGTGTGTGTGTGCGTTTTTTCAGATCAGACAATCTGACAACAATGATGCACTGTTAATGTACGCCATTAACGTTGCTAATGTGAATCTGATAGAAAACTCAGATTAAAAGAAAACCAATGCTAATTATGACTGTCACTTTCAGTGTTGGCACACACACACACAGCCTGCCTCTCTTCCCCCCTCTCTCTCTCTTGAGTTACAGGACCTTTATTTATTTATTTATCTATTTATCTTTTTATTTGTTTGTTTCCTTGAAGTTCAGTGGAGAGTTACAATAGCGATATAAGACCGCTAAATTTTATCCGGTTTCCGGTTTCAGTACTCTCCTTTAAGCCGACGACGAGACTGAGGTCACCCGTTTCCCTCTGAAACCTTATAGCCGGATTAGGTCGGGGTTAGGGGTAAATGTTTTAGCAATATTTACCATTATTGAACTCCTCCGTAGACTGGAAACGAAGAAATTCTCTGTCTTTGTCTCTCCATCTCTTTCTGGATAAAGGGCAGTTTATCGGAAATGGATCCGGGCAAAGAATTGGCCCTTTATTTTCTACTTAATCATTCACTCAAATATACTTTCGTGCACACATATACACACTCACACACGTGTATGCATGATTATTGTGTGTATATATATATAATTATATATACCTACATACACACGCACAATAGCGTGTACACACACACTCAAACACACACACACACACACACACACACACACACACACACACACACACACACACACATATATATATATATATGTTACACACACACGCTACCGCACACACGCTACCACACACACGCTACCACACACACACACACACACACACACACACACACACACTCATACTGACCGTTTTCACATTCTCCTGTCCCAGAAAGCACTTTCTCTTCATCCCTTCTACTTCCGGTCACTTCAAAAATGAAACCGCGCGTGACTGTTGGCGATTCTTCCCACCTTTTTTTTTCGTCTAGGACTTTCCTGTTTTGCCTGTTTCCGAAGAAGAGCTATGCGCGAAACTACTACTCTTTTTCCTTCTCTGAGCGTCTTATTAAATACATTGCTTGAGCTACGTCCACACGTTCGTTTGTTTTTTCCTTTTCTTTCTTTTTCTCTGTGTTCTTTTTTCAAATGGCTATTTAGTGCACGCTCACACGCCCCCCACCCATACTTCCGACTGTTTTGGAGTACCTGGTTCATAGATCTCCCTCTACCATTGAATTACATCACCTTATTCATTCGAAGTACACCATTTCTGCACCTTTGATTGTGAATCAATATATGTATATATAATATGGTCTCGTATTATTTGATTCTCTGTCTGATGAATTTGTAGTAGGAAATTACACATTTGTAATTCTTGTTAGCAAATGAAACATGTGTAATGGCGACTAAATAATACCAAACAAATTTAAGAAATTATTATCATCTCAACTAACATTGCGAAGTTCCTGAAGTAGATCCAACGGAAATATACCCCAACTGCGGATGACACCAGGCAACCCAAACCATACCAGTGCTCTACGCAAAACTTCAACACACTGATCGACATATACTCAATAGTCCAAAATATTGAATATATATATATATATATATATATATACATATATATATAGTTTTAGAGAAAAGAACCAAAGTTCATGAACTAATCCATGAAAATCCAGTTACACATAGAAAAATTGATAAGTAAAAGCATGATAAATAAGTATAATATAATACAAAGTAAATATTTTTCTCTTTGTGACTGAGGATTTTCATGGTTGAGTTCATGAACTGTAGCTCTTTTCTCTAAAACTATATATTTATATATTTTAAACTGTGAAACTTAGTTTAATTTAAATTTTTAACAAATTGAATTTAATTGAGTTTTTACCTGTAAATTTGGATTTTTATCCCTAATATTATTATGATACATATATATATATATATGTATATATATATATATATATATATATATATATATATATATATATATATATATATATATATATATATATAAGTATGTATGTATGTATGTATATAACTTCGATGTGTTTCGACCAAAGATTGGCCCAAGCCATGTCTAACTTAGAGCAGTGAGCTGGTAGAATCGCTTGCACGGCGGACAAACGCTTACAAATGCTGATGAGAATGATGATGAAGTGAGTGATAATAATAATAATAATAATAATAATAATAATAATAATAATAATAATAATTTTTATTAACCACACGGGCACGAGAGTCTAGATCATTGTAGAGAAGACATAGAAGAAAGAAAACAAGAAAAAATAGCATAGAGAAGAAGAAGAAGAAGAAGAAGAAGAAGAAGAAGAAGAAGAAGAAGAAGAAGAAGAAGAAGAAGAAGAAGAAGAAGAAGAAGAAGAAGAAGAAGAAGAAGAGGAAGAAGAAGAAGAAGAAGCAGAAGAAGAAGAAGAAATCACGTCAAAGCCGTCAATGTGTCGCGCTTTGGTAGCAAGTGTTTCATCTGTCTGATGTATATAAACACAAGAAAGAATGAAGTTTGTTTCCATCGTCAACACTAGAACTGTCTCCACCAACGAATACACCAAATAACTGTTGACTTAATAATATCTAGGTGAGAGAAAATGTTCCTAAATATCTTCACTTTCACCTTCATAGAAACATTACGACCACTTTTGCCAGAATAAACACTCACTTTCAATTAAGTTTTGTTAACTCAGCCGTCTCTTCAACCTGTTTCTAATTCAGGACTTAACGCCTACGGGATTGCTTTCCTTGTTTTTCTTCGGAAAACTTTGGAATTTTGTGCCATTAAAAAAAAAAATTAACAGCGACATAAGCTGTATTAATACCAAAATGTAATCTTGATCTCCAACTTAACACAAAGATTGTGTTAGAGCACAGTACTGCGGTATTTGCTCTGAAAATATCTCACATGACTCGTGGTACATGAAAGCACTCGAAATTATATCGTTGACAGACGAGAATCATCTGCCACGGCCACCGGAACTGTCAGATCACGTGATTTCAGCCTGTTCTGGGCTCCTCAATGACAGACATCCAGCACTGACATAACAGCCGAATTTTCCGTCAACAGTAAATAGAATTTCAGTGTCTATCCAGGAAATGGTGTCACAAATAGGCAATCGGCTTATTATTTTTTTTTTGTGTGTGTGTGTGTGTGTGTGTTTTGCACCATTTTAAGTTCTTGAATTTACCCGAAAGAAAGCTAAGATTTGAATGCACAACTATGATCAGAGAAAAGAATCGAAGGAGAGGGCCGATGCGTGCATTTAAGGTTCCCGGTCATCAATATTGAGGAGAGACAAGAGCAAAAAACTTGGGCATAAAATCAATGAAATTAAACCAATTCAATTAAACATCAAATAATGTAACTATTCAACCAGAGATTCATTCTTTGATTTCCTCCAGTCAGCGTCTTCCTGGTTTTCTTGTTTCTTGTTTCCCATTGACTCATCCCTTTAGGACAGAGTTTCTCAATCATTCTTTTTTTTTTTTTTTTACCTATGAACCTTTTTTGATCCCTATTATATTCAAGTGGACCCTCATAGTCATTTGATCTTTAAAAAGTCCTTCGGGTTCATTCTTTGATTTCATCCAGTCAGCATCATCCTGGTTTCCCATTGACTCATCCCTCTAGGACAGTTTCTCAATCATTCTTTTTTTTTACCTATGAACCTTTATGATCCCTATTTTATTCAAGTGGACCTTCACAGTTATTTGATGTTTAAAAAATCCTATTTATATTTTTATAATTAAATATTATTAGGAATTGTATTAAAAATATTTATTAAAATATTTTGTGTATTGTAGAAGAATAACCAATATATTGCCCATAAACTTTAACAGCAAAGCCTTATATAGGACCCACAAGGGTTATGTGGACCTCGGTTGAGAACCACTTCCTCGAACATGGGTACTGAGGATCTGCACCCGGTGGCATGTTTAAAATACTGCAGTTTTATCTTCCTGACAGTTGCCAAAAGCTCTTTCTGTTTCCATTTCCCCAGGTATCGTCTGTTCAATCAATGGTCAGTCCAGCTGATTCTCAGTACCCTTTGGTAACATGTTGTTTTAAATACTTTGAATTTAGGTTGTGTCGTCTGCTCATAGGGGTCCAGCTTCCACGTACTGACATGGATATATCATGACAAAATCCTAATGTTTAAAACTACTTTAATGTTTGGCAGATATTTGCGTGGACCGCGACATATTTTACCGTGGACATCCATTTGAGAACCGTTAAATGTAGATGGAGTATAAAATCAAATACAATTTAAGAACAAATACTATAGGACATGTGAAGACACGTGTCCTAGTGGTTAGGGTGTTGCACTCATGATCGCTAGATCGTGGGTTCGATTCTCGGGTCGGCCGTCGTGTTATGTAAGAACGCTTCATTTCATATTGCTCTAGTGGGTGGGAGATTACCAGAATCGTTGGGGCGTCGACAGAAATGATTTACCGTATATCTTCCAGCTCTCTAAGTTCTGAGTTCAAATGCCACATACTTGGAGAAGGTAACAGAAAACCACTCCAGTATTCAAGCCAATTCTAGTCATGGATGGCCGTGGATACAGTAACCCACGTAACGGAAACAGGGGGAGGGCGTGGGTCGTCCAACATCGTACAGAGAATGCTGGAGAAAGTTCTACTCAAGCAGCTACTCAAATTGGTGGTCCGCGAGCCAACTGCTGCTGGTGCGCAGCGAATTTCCAGGAAAGAAAGATACAATAAGCATAATTTTAGAAATGTTGCCTTATACATTACAGTAAGCAACTTATCAGCTTATGTAATATTGTATTATTCGTAAGGCGGTAAGGCGGTGAGCTGGCAGAAACGTTAGCACGCCGGGCGAAATGCTTAGTTCAAATTCCGCCGAGGTCGACTTTATCTTTTGGGGGTCGATGAATTAAGTACTAGTTACGCACTGGGGTCGATGTAATCGACTTAATCCCTTTGTCTGTCCTTGATTGTCCCCTCTGTGTGTAGCCCCTTGTGGGCAATAAAGAAATAAGAAACGTTAGCACGCCGGACGAAATGCTTAGCGGTATTTCGTCCGTCTTTACTTCCTGAGTTCAAATTCCGCCGTGGTCGACTTTGCCTTTCATCCTCTCGGGGTCAATAAATTAAATATCAGTTGCGTACTGGGGTCGATCTAATCGACTGGCCCCCTCCCCCCAAAATTTCGGGCTTTGTGCCTAAAGTAGAAAAGATTATTTGTAAGGCGGTGAGCCGGCAGAACCGTTAGGGGGCCGGGCGAAATGCTTTGTGGTAATTCGTCTGTCTTTACGTTCTGAGTTTAAATTCAGCCGAAGTCGACTTTGCCTTTCATCCTTTCGGGGTCGACAAATTAAGTACCAGTTGCATACTGGTGTCGATCTAATCGACTGGCCTCCTCCCCCAAAATTTCGGGCCCCGTGCTTAGAGTATGTCAACTTTTATTATATTCATTATATATATTGTTTCCGGTATAAATTAATATTACTAAGAAATATTACCGGTCCCTGGCACATTGGAAAAAAAAAAAGACTGCTGGTACGCCACATCAGATAGTTTGAGAAGCACTGCTCAAGACAACACTGGACTATATGACAGAGAAATCAAAGAAATAACAGCCATTTTCCCAGAACGCCGGAAATGATTTTCAGGAATAATGCAACAGTAATATTGAATTAAATGTCGACCAAATGGTAATAACGAAGGCAACATTTTTTATTTGTTTATTTTCTGTATCTCTTATTGTTTTAGATTTTTTTTTCTGTAGTTGCAGTAGACAGATACTTTAACCATTTGTCCATGCGATATCCGACACCGTTTGATTGTTAATCAATAGAAACCATTATTAAACTGGAAAAAAGGAAGACTTTACGCCTTTTAAGAGATAAGGAAAAGAAGTGTAAAACAAGAGAGCAATCTAACAAATAAAAGGTTGTGTATATATGAGGGGGGAGGGTGACGGTAGAAGGGGGGAATCTTGATGGTTTTGGAGTGAAGAGAGAGAGAGAGGGAGTGAAGAAAAGGGAGAGAAAGACAAAGAGAAGAGAAAGATTGAAAGAAAAGAAAGTAGGTTTTTGTGATAATTGTAAATATAGAGCGATATCAAGGGTCAAATCTTGTTTAAGGAATGGAAAAAGGGAGCAGCAAAATAAGAAAAAAAAAAGGTAGAAAAATGAAGACGAAAATAAAGGGGGAGACATGAAAAAATATGTGGGGGGAGTAAGTAAAAAACAAAGAATGGAAAACTGTACAAATATGTTGTCCATTACGATGAAATCGGAGACAAAAGAAAAGGGACTTGTGTTTGGGAAACATAATGATAAGGAGACAAGGTAGTAGGTGGTGGTGGTGGTGGGAAGGGGTTAAACGAATTATGATGATGTTGTTGATGATGGTGATGATGATGATAATAATAATAACGGTTATATTACTGCTGCTAAGTAATAATAGTAGTAGTAATAATAATAATGATGATGATGATGATGATGATGATGATAATAATAATAATAATAATAATAATAATAATAATAATAATAATAATAATAATAATAATAATCCTTTCTTGTGAAGGCATAAGGCCTTGAAATTTTTGGGGAGGGGACTAGCCGATTACATCGATCCCAATGTTTCACTGGTACTTAATTTATCGACCCGGAAAGGATGAAAGCCAAAATCGACCTCGTCAGAATTTGAACTCAGAACGTGAAGACGGACGAAATGTCGCCAAGCATTTTGCCCGACGTGCTAACGATTCTGCTTGCTTGCAAATAATGATGACGATGGTGATGATGATGATGAGGAGGAGGAGGATGAGGAGGAGGAGGAGGAGGAGGAGGAGGAGGAGGACAACTGCGACGGCAATGATATCTTAGCGCGTTCTGTCATCGTTTCGGCCATATTCGCTGAATGTTTTCGATAGGACTCAAAAAAGATTAATGTCCCAGCGTGAGAGACAATCCCTTCTGAAAAGGAGATATTCGTTTCCAATGGAGAACGACGGACTGATTCTCTGTCCTCGCGCAGAGTTCTTAGTCAGATATCGTACGAAATAGCTGATAACGCGTGTAATAAAAACTCTAAACGTTACACACACACACACACACACACACACATACACGCGTACACACACACGCACGCACACACACATACACACGCACAAACACACACGCATACACGCACACACACAAACATAAATATATACACGTACCCAAAAGTGGGTATGTGTATGCGTGTGTACTCGTGCATTTGTGTGTGTGTGTGTTGCGTAGTAAGAAGTTTGTTTCCCAACCACATGGTTGCGGGTTCACACCCACTGCGTGGCGCCTTTGGCAGGTTTCTTCTGTTATAGCTCCATGCCAATAAAGCCTAGTGAGTGGATTTTGTAGGCGGAAACTGAAAGAAGCCGTGTGTGATGCTGGAGTCGAGCGCTTTGACCCCCCCCCCCCACACACAAATAAAACAGGATAAATATAGGTTAAACCTAAGTGTGTGCGCTCATTCTTTCCGAGGACGCATATTAACATCGCCGAGAGAAAGCTTAACAACACGGTTTCACCAAAGGTTGGCCGATGTGCAGAGATGAAAAAAAAAAAAAAAAGGAATCGATCAGTCAGGTTTGACCTTAGCATCTCATCAGAAATCGGTTACCTATTCTTGATCACAAGAGAGATCAATAGCTTATAGTCATTCATAGTATACGAAATCTTGGGGCAGAACTAAACTGGTTGGTCTAATTTGCATAACAGTGGCAGCATTGGCAGCATGAATGAATTAATAAGTAATTAATAATCTATTATCTAATCATTGTCTCGTGCTTCTATTAAGGAGTAAATTAACGTTGCCAACAGGTGCTCTTATTATGCAAATTAGATCAATCGATTTAGTCCACTCCTTGTATTCGTACATCATAAAGAGCTACTGCTATTATTTTCATTTGCTATTAGTACCATTATTATTCAAATTCCACCGCGGTCGGCTTTGCCTTTCATCCTTTCTCGGTCGATAAAATAAGTACGAATTGAGCACTAGGTTGATGTAATCGAATAGCACCCCCACCCCACAAAAATTCATGCCTTGTGCCTATAGTAGAAAGGGCCATTATTATCATTATCATAGTTGTTGTTGCTGTTATTATCATTATTGTTATTATTATTATTATTATCATTATTATTCAGTAGTCTTATTTTTATCACGTGCTTTCACTGCACAGCCGAGCTCAACTCTATGTGCCTTGGGTATGTGCTGTGGTTTGTTGTAACGCTCTTATTTTTACTGTATTGAAAGTGTTTTTATGTAGGATGTGTGCGGTACCCAGTAGTGCTATTTTCTGTATGTAATATATAATTGCTCCACTTCATTTTGGGCAATATTTTCGTCAGAATGGACTGCAATGTCTATCAGTAAACAGGTGTCTTTTTTTTTCACTCCTTAATCATTATGTCTGGGCAATTAGCTTTTATATGTCAGTTTGAACAGGCATATCCCAGGTGATTGTGGCCTGGTCGTTTTCATGTACCTCGTTTGGCACATGATTATATCATTTCTTACCAGTTTTTATGTTGTTGTGTTCGCTTGGCATCTAGAGTGTCGGCAAGCACTCACAATTTCTGTCGGGCAACGCGGTCGGTGTAAGTTCCACTATGGAGTTCTATAGGGGATTAGTGGCAAGCAAGAGCGACGACGTCCTCGAGGAAAATCTGGGCGTCAGGAGGGATCAATTAACTGGTCTTTTCCGGAGGAGTTTCGGACTGAGGCCTAGAGATAACTTCCAGAAATCACTGGCCTGGCAGTGCTACAGGGGAGCTCTGCCGGTTCGAGACAAGCTCTACAAACACGGTAGTGCTGTCAGACAGACCTGTCCGAAGTGAGCACAGAGCGACAAAACCGTCCAGTGTCCGTGCATTACTGACTTGTGGAGCTTTGTCGAACAGCTGTCCTTGCGTGTAGGGCGGATACGGTTATCAGCCGAGTCCATCGTGTAGGTCGCTCCGCCGACTTCCTTTGGCCTGGAAAGAAAAGCAGTTTCCCTTTGTCTGGTGACTATGGCGAAGGAAGTGGTGTGGTAGACAAGATTGAAAGGACTGAAGACAGATAATTTCTTCTTCAGCCAAACTCTCATCAAGTTTTTCAAGTTCAACTTGAAAAAGAAAGTGAGGATAGCGAGGGAAGTTTTGCCCCCACCCCAGTAAATTATTATGTAACCAGTAATAAGCAAACGATCTCCGATGAAACGTTAATAAATACTGAAACTAGTCAGATCAAACTTGTTTTATTCCCAAAGAGAAAATCTGTTTGAATCTGTAATTTCCCATTTTAATAAAATGTATGTTTAATATAAATATACGTTTATAAGTTTAACTTAATGTTGACATGTAATAATGTACGTATCTTCATTTGAAACTTGTGTATGCATATGTTAGCGAGTGTACATGCATGTACATATATGCATACATACGAACCTATATACATGCATATATATATAACCCCCCCACATATATATTTATATATACAAAAGTAATGTAGCTTTGGGGAAGTAGTGTTATATGTATATATGTATGTAGTGCATGCATGTATGTATTTATGTATTCATCTCCATATATGTATGTAGGCATCAGTCTATCAATATCAATATACATACATATATATATATATATATATATATATATATATATATATATATATATATATATATATATATATATGTATGTATATATATATATACATTCATGTTTCATCATTTACTAGAAAATAAGAATGTATACACACGTGTGCATATTTGTGCGTGTATGTGTAAACGTGGGTGTGTGTGTATGTGTGAGCACGATTTACATATGTCTAGCCGTATACATATGTATGTATATATATATACACACACACACACACATATATATATGTACATATGTCTTATAAATCATTACATATCCACACCCACACACACATCTCACACTGTGTCTATGTACGTGAATACAGGCGTGAGGGTGTGTGTGTGTGTGCTTTTAATGTATGTATGCCGGTGCATGCAAATATCGAGATTGTAGAAGTGATTGCAACGATGTTTGGCGATTAAGACACAAGACATCAGGTCGGTGGAGAAAGAGGAGGAAGATGAGGAAGACAAGGAAGTAGAGGAGGAGCAAGGGAGGGCATAATGGGGACCGGGGTGGGGTGGGGGTCAAAAGACGTTGACCCGTATATTGTCGGGAGTGGTGGCCAGGCCATATTACTATTGACACGACACTTCCTTGTCAATAGAAGGTTAGTCAGTAAAGGACGATAATGGTCGATGGAAAAATAGGGAAAAAAAAAAGCCATTTTTCTTTTTCTTCATCTTCACTTCAATCACTTTGCATCGCCCCCACCCCCACGTCATTTTACTATGTGCTCCCCCCCTCACGTCGCACACCACACTACCACAGTAGCTTATACCCCTGCACGGCAAACACTCCAACTCTATATATCCGCTCCTTTTCAATTGCTCACTACCACACAACCTTTCTTTTTTAATTGTTTTTCTTCTTTTTTTTTCTGCTCCCGTCATCTCCCACAACCTTTCCTAACGCCAATTCCACCACCACTGCCGTCACCACCACCACCGCCACCACTACCGTCACCACGAGCACAACCATCACCAGCACGATGACAACGACCACCACCACCACCAACAACAACAACAACAACATCGCTACCGCAAATATTACGACGATGACGATCACCACGGCCACCACCGCCGCCGCCGCCACCACCGCTGTCACACCCAACGCCGCGGTGCCGCCACAACCGCGGACGTCATCATCACCGCCGCCACCTCCACCGTAGCTGCCGCCACCACCACCGCCACCGCCACTACCACTACTGTCGCCTCCGCCGCCGCCCCCACCCCATCACACCCCAGTGCTTTTTTCACATTCTCACCCCACCCCTCCCTCTGCCCCCTTTCCCTCTACCCCTGTCTCCACCTGCCCCGGTATTACATCCCTCCGTACACACCCACTTACACCCACTACCACCCTGTTATATACACTTAGCTACCACACCATCGCCTCACTATATACGCCCTCCATTACAAACACCCATCCACCCCTTATTCACCACAAACACTCCCACAGTATATATGTATATATATGTATGTGTGTGTGTGTGTGTGTATATACACACACTATATACATCTATCTATCTATCTATCTATCTATCTATCTATCTATAATACACACATACACACACACACACACACACACACATATATATATATATATATATATATATATATATATATATATATATATATATATTACAATTAAAAGGGTAAAGGTTTATCAATTTATTAATTTATATATATATATATATATGTGTGTGTGTGTATATGTATATATATATATATATATATATATATATATATAGATAGATAGATAGATAGATAGATAGATACACAGCCCCCCCCCCTATCGGTTTGTTCTTTACACATTGTTTATAAATGACCCGGGTTAATACCATTACACCACAAAGTTCTGTATTTGCCGAGACCCTTCAGTCCTTCTGTTCCCCCACCGCTCTCACAACCGCCAGTGACAGCAGCAGCAGCAGCAGCAATATCGGCATCATCAGCACCACCACTGCCAACAGCACATCACCGCCACTACAAATGCCATCGCTGCTATAACCTTCTCTCCTCCTCATCTTTTCTCTCTCTTTCTTCCGTCGTCGTCGTCGTCGTCGTCGTCGCGAAGTTTTCCATAAGTTTGCCTGCGACAAACAAGGTGTGTACCTTTAACTTATTAGGCGCTCCAGCGGATATTGCCTCTCCATAAGGGGCTAGGGAAGAGGAGGGAGAGGAGGGAGAGGAGGAAGTAGAGTGGGTGGGAGTGTCGGAGCGGAGGAGGAAGGAGAGGAAAAGAAGGTGATAATGATTATGATGATGATTACGATTATGATGATGATAATGATGATGGAAGCGGAGGGGAGGAAGAGGAGGAGGAGGAGGAGGAGGAGGAGGAGAAGAAGAAGAAGAAGAAGAAGAAGAAGAAGAAGAAGAAGAGAAATAGAGAGGTAATTGGAAAGACAGAGAGAGAGAGAGAATGCGTATGAAAGAAAGAGGAAAACATAGGTGAAAATAATGTGTTTGACAAGAAAAAAATATCTGAGAGGAAATGATGGGAAAAGAGGAGAGGGAGAGAGAGAGAGAGAGAGAGAGAGAGAGAGAGAGTGAGAGAGAGAGAGATAGATAGAGAGAGAGAGATAGAGAGAAAGAGAGAGAGAAAGGAGAAGAAAGGGAGAGAAAGAGAGGTGAGAGGGAAATGAGACGGATTGAGAGAAAGAAAAGACGAGAAAGACTTGTTGAGTTTTTACCGAAAGGAAGACATGTGTATGTATGTGTGGGTATAGTATTTTACATACATATATATACACACAAACATATGAGTGTGTGTATGTGTGTATATATATATATACACACACACACACATATGTAAGCATACGCATGTTATGTGGATAAGAAATGATTATGTATTTTACATGTGTGCGTGCGTGTAATACGTATGAATGTATGTATGTATATATTTATGTATATACATATACATACATACATACATACATACATACATACATATATATATATATATATATATATATATATATATATATATATATATATATATTTACTTATTTTCACATGTATATCTAGTAAAAGAAGTATTCCTCTTGCTGTGTGATTGCATATGGTAGCCGATAACCGTTGAGGAGCTTTGAATAGCACGTTATAAGGTTATTACCCGGATGATATTAAAGTATGTATGTATGTGTGTGTATGTGTGTATGCATGTATGTATGTATATATATATATATATATACAATATATATATTGTATTGAGGCGTAAACAAAATGATGATAAAGTATTGACTGCAATAAAAATCATGTACACACACATACACACACACATTCAGACAACCATATTGATCCTTAATTTCACCACTCATCAATATTAAAGATCTGACACCCCATCATCTCATGACCACCACCAATGATAAACAGGAACAGTTGACAATATACAATTCTTTCCTTCATATTTAGAGAGGTTTTCTGTTTAGTTTTTTAAAAAATATTTGTTTTGTATATTTGGTTGTCTTCTAACTGTTTACTGTTGTTGTTGTAATTCTTGATAATTTTTTTGTTCCAGAAGGAGACTTTTCCAAGAGAAACGATGAGGAAAAAAGCAAAAAAATAAAAATAAAAAATAAAACCAACAAAACAAAAAAAAACGGAAGAAATCTTGATGGAGAATATCAAGTCAATAGAATGGTTTGAGTGGTCTTCAGAATCAGTCGATAACAACAACAACAACAACATCAACAGCAAATACAACACCAACAGAAACAACAATCACACTAATAGTAGTAGTAGTAGTAGTAGTAGTAGTAGTAGTAGTAGTAGTAGTAGTAGTAGGAGCAGTTATTTTAAATTCTAGCAGAAGGCCAGCAATTTTGAGAGAAGAGACATGCCTAACATCGAGAAGAATGGTGAATAGACAAAAATTCAAACATGACAGAACGGTGGAGTGGAGGAATATGTGATTCATAGATAAAAACGATAGAAAGCAGTGGTGCTTGAAAGAAACGTGTGTTGCGTGTGATTGTCGCATTGACCATCTCAGAGAAAGTTGAGCAGAGAATCTGCATCAAATTTTGACAAAAGCTTGGCGATACCCGCACTGAGGCCTGCGCAAAGTTTTCAAAAATTGTTCATCGTCCTCGACACAATCAAGGAGATCTTGTGCAACTGAAACCCGAATGTCCTTTTGGTCAGCTGAAAGCAGTTTTGGCACAAACTTGGTAATCACGCGTCTCATATCCAAATCTTCAGTGATAATGGACTGAACTGAACAGTTACTAATCCGCATAACCTCTGATAATCCACGGATGGTGATTCGACGATTTCCCCTCACAGCTGCACGCGCATCTGCGATGTTTTTCTCAGTTCTGCTGGTTGCGGGTCTCCCAGAACGTTCGTCAATATCGACATTCTTTCGGCCATCTTGGAAACGTCTGAACCACTCGTTCACTTCTCTGCGGCTTAGACACTCCTCTCCATACACTTTCGTCAACTTTGCGTCGGCCTCTGAGCAGGTATCACCATGACAACTTTCTCTCTCATGGTCAATGTGACAATCACACGCTACATACGTTCCTTCCAAGCACTGCTGTAAATAGCGGAAGTGATCTAGAATGTCAAAACTTATTGCGCATGCACGACAGAGTCGGAGGTCAATCTGTGCCAAGCGGCTTCACTCTGAATTGAGCCTAAGTCTCTGTTGAAAGATCTGGGAATGAATTCCGGTAGTAGTAGTAGTAGTAGTAGTAGTAGTAATAGTAGTAGTAGTAGTAGTAGTAGTAGTAGTAGTAGTAGTAGTAGCAACAGTAGTAATAGCAGTTGTAGCAGTAGCAGTAATAGTCGTAGTAGATGTAGTAGTAGTAGTAGTAGTAGTAGTAGTAACAGCAACAGTGATAATACTAATTGTAGCAGCAGCAGTAACAGTAGTAGTAGCTGTAGTTATTGCTGTAGTCGTAATTATAGTAGTAGAAGTAGTAGCAGCAGCAGCAGCAGCAGCAGTAGTAGTAGTAGTAGTAGTAGTAGTAGTAGTAGTAGTAGTAGTAGTAGTGGTAGTAGTAGTAGTAGTAGTAGCAGCAGCGGTGGTGATGGTGGTGGTAGTTATGATGATGGTGACACGCAATGTATATATTTCTGTCTCTTCTATTTATTATTGTCGGTGATGGCGGTGGCCGCGGGTAGGGTACGGATAGGGTAGGGGCGGAGAAAAGACAGAAAAGGAAAATCCCTATTCCAATAAAGGGTCAGTGGCTTCAGGCCAGACACAAAACCCCCTCTGTCAATTAATACGTTGCAGAATTACTGACCCCTGAAAAGGGGATGCATCAAACGTACTTCACAGTAAACCACGTGACATGTTTGTTTTCGTCATCTTTTGTTTAGCCAATGAAGATGGCCCGCAGCTTTTGTAAAGATCAACCTTCCTGTGCACTGAACAAAACCACTTTTGTTTTTTTGTTTTCGTGGCGCAGATACAGTTGTTTGGTTCAGAGGATTGGCTTGCAGCTAATGCACGACATCTTGGGCAAGTTGTCTTCTACTGTAGCCATGAGAAGACCAGTGCCTTGGGAGTGAATTTGGTAAGCTTGGTAGACAGAAAGTGTATGTCTGTCTGTCTGTCTGTCTGTCTGTCTGTCTGTCTATCTATCTATCTATCTATCTATCTATATATATATATATATCTATCTATGATACACGATCCCTATTGATCGCCCTTTTTTTCCTTTTCTTGATCCCTTTTGATCGAACTACCCCCTTTTCCTTCCTACGATCCCTTTTGGTCGACCCCCTCCCTTTTTTTTCTTTTTTTTTCTCTTTCCCACTCCCAAAAAGAAAAGCTCTACATTGTATTTGTCCCATCTTCGTTGAGCCCTGTGTGGCTAATAAAAGAAATGTATCTATCTATCTATCTATCTATCTATCTATCTATCTATCTATCTATCTATCTATCTATCTATCTATATCTATCTATCTATCTATCTATCTATCTATATCTATCTATCTATCTATCTATCTATCTATCTATCTATCTATCTATCTATCTATCTATCTATCTATCTATCATCATGGACGGACGGTAGACACATCGGCTCCCATGTAAGTTGCATTTTTCACCTCTTAAAAGACCTATTTTGTTTTAAAATTTTGTATAAGTTGTGTATAACACAAAATACTTCGTGAACATATATTTTTCAAATCGGAAATAGCTCTATTTAGAGCCTTATTTCCAAAAATTCAAACATATCTTCCTCGTTCCTAGCCATATTCTTTAAAACGAATATGGCTAAGGTTTTCAACGAGGCCGACTTCCCGCTCCTAATGCCAGAGGCGAAAACACTTAATGCCGTTCCGCATGAACGCAGACAAGTGATGAAGAAGAGCAATGATTCTGAGTCAACTGCTGCTGCCTCAACCACCACCACTACCACCATCACGTGTACAAACTCTGCTACTACAGCAGTCTTGCCTGCCACCGTCACCAGTGACAACAACAACAACAACGACAAAGACAACAACAACAACAGCAACAACAACGACAACGACACAAATGTCCTTGCTAACACGACCACTGTCCTCACCACTGCTACTACCAGTGACAATAACAACAGCAACAACAACAGGACACCGACCTTCAACACCAACACCACCACTACTTCGACAAACTCTGCCGCCACTACCACCACCTTTGAACCTGGCAGTACCAACACCACTGTCAATACCACCATCAACAACTACAAGACGAACAAGATAAACAACACCACAAACGCCACAAACAACATATCTGCCAGCATCACAAAAACAAATTTTGCCGATGCAACGAAAGAAAAAAGAACAATATTAACATTCACCCAAAAACAAATCAATGACACAAAATCCCTTCTCACGAAAGAAGGTGACACTGTACAAATACATATATCAAAAGCAATTATTGAAAATACAAACAAGAAGCACATATCATACAGACTTATCAACAAGAAAACGAAGCGACCGGAGAATTTCTCCACCCAAAAAATTGAGATTTGTCTCAAACCGATATGGCCCTTTCAAAGTCATGTTACTTGGGGACGAAAATTTGCCACGGTCCTAGTACGCTTTAAGAGCGAACAGTTAGCGAAGGAATTTTCAACACTCTCTCTCCACACAGATGACTTGGTGATGATACCGAGTTATCTTGGACAGAGAGTGACGAAGGTGACAGTAAAGAATGTCCCTTCACAAGTGGAAACACAGTGGATAGTAGGTTCTATATGCCTCGAAATGGAGGAGGCAAATATATTAGAAATTGCTACTGCAGAGGAGAAAAACTGGGAAGGGGAAAAAAAAGTCGAAGTCCTCCTCCACATCACTGAAGAGGAGTGCCAAAAGATCCCCACACACATCCAACTGGCAAAGGACCACAAGTTATATGTAGTGGTGGAAGGAAGGCGGCCACGTTGTTATGTATGCTGCAGCGAGGCACACCTCAAGG
Source organism: Octopus bimaculoides (assembly GCF_046866305.1). NCBI lineage: Eukaryota > Metazoa > Mollusca > Cephalopoda > Octopoda > Octopodidae > Octopus > Octopus bimaculoides. Next base: position 2,299,747 of record NC_142928.1, on the reverse strand, counting down.
ACAGTTGCCCAACCGCCGCCAACCAAAAAAAGCAACAAGGGCAACCACCAAAACCCGGAAAAAAAACCCTACTACCAACACCACCATCAACAATCAAAACAAGAGAAACACAAGCAACACTGGCAACTGAGAAGACAACAGCATCTGCAAAAACAACAAGTGAGGAAGCAGGGGAAAAGAAAGAAAATTCCAAGACTGTTTCCCCCTCCCCCACATCACACACACCTCACACAAATAACAAGCCATCAGCACCAACAAAAACAGCAACACAACCACTCACACAAGCACACACAGACGCTCACAATTTGCCCCTACCCCCTTCCGATTCCTCAGAACCTTCGTCGGAAGATGAAAGTAATGAGGAATGGCAAATAGCCCAGAAAGGAAGGAGGAAGAGGAGCAAGAAAAGAAAAGCAAACACAAACAAAGCAGGGAGATACACAACTCCCGAAAACACTCCAGACACCAACACAAGCACACACAACTACAACACAAGCAACAAAACCCCAAAAGCAAGTACACACACAATGCTCACTGCCATCAACACAAAAAACTCAGAGTTGATGGAATACATCAACACAAAAACAAACATAACAAACGAAGACATAAAAACCAGCAACCACCCATACACAACACCGCCAGAACACATCAAAATACTACACATAACACCAACCCTGCACCACACACTAAAATCTATTTTTCCAAAGGCAGTTGGCAAATGCCAAAAATACCTGGCGAAAAAACTATATAGTGATCTCCTCGAAGAAAACCCGAAGGAGGAGACACAAAAACTCTCAAACGGTAAGTGACTCTCTTTATAAAACTTTAACACTCAAATCAAAATGATGCTCAAGATTGGTTGTGTAAATGCGCGTGGCTTGGGTCCCCTTGGAAACAAGGGTACCTCCTAAATGACATAAAGTCACATAAACTAGAAATCATAGCCATAAGCGAGACCAGACTCCATGATCCGCGGGCCCTATCGTCCATGTTTGGCAGACAGTTTAACATTTATTTTTCTCCCTGTCTGCCGAGAATGGGCGGTAGTGGCACGGCGGTACTCTTTCGCAAGAGTCTGGATCTCGAAGTAAAGACAGTATTCATAGACCCGGAGGGTAGATTGGTTGTTCTGGATGTCGATGGCAGCGATGGGTGTGCTTTTCGACTCATATCAGTATACGCACCACCTTTAACAGGTAGGCCGGATTTCTTTCGACGTCTAGAAGTATTCCTAGGAACGTCTCGTCCTTTACTTTTAGTGGGGGATTGGAATGCTACCTTGGACACGCATCTAGACTATGTGGGCAGAGATAGGAATAGACGGGGATGCAAATGCCTCAAAGACCTGCTCAGACGCTTTCAACTGTCTGACAGGTACCGACTCGATTACCCGAATGCGCCAATGTGGACATGGACAAACCGCATCGGGTCGTCGAGATCGTATCTAGATAGAATACTGTGTAGGAGAGTAGATAGAGATAGCATAGGGTGTCCACAATTTCACATAGTCAGCTACACGGATCACAAACTTGTGACGTGTACGCTAGACTTAGATAAGACGTATAGGCAGGGCTCCGGTTACTGGAAACTAAACGCGTCTTTCCCGTCGAGACCAGTTTTCAGAGACCGGATTAGCACGTTAGTAAAGAGGGCTTTGACAGGAGCCATCATCAATAATAAATGGTGGTTTGCCCTCAAGAGAGCAATAAAAGCAGAAGCGGTTAGGTATAGCAAAGCACTAGCCATAGACAGAAACAGAGTAGAGGGTGAACTAGTTAAGAAGCTAGAAGAGGCAATTAGAAGTGGCATCGCATCCGACGTTTTGGCGGCGAGGTTGGCCCTTGACCAACACTTCAACGCCAAACACGAAGGGTGCGTTGTCAGGGCTAGGATGCGTGCTCTAAGAAACGAAGGTGTTGGAGCCGCACGAGAGGCCCGGGTGGCGGAGGCGCAACAGGGCAACAAAGCCACCATTCGGTCTCTGGTGGACGAACAGGGGCGCGAACTGCTCGAGCCAAGCAAAATGTGTGAGGCCTTTCAGCGGCACTTTGCTCGACTGTTTGGGACGAATGGCGAGCGAGAACGCAGGGTGGACTTCAGTGCCTACCTGCACAGCCTGCCACGACTCTCGGCAAGAGAGGCGGAGTGCTGCGAAGGTGCCATCACGGCGGCGGAAGTGAGGGACGCGATGGCGGGATGCTCGAGGGACAAATCTCCGGGTTTGGATGGTCTGCCCTACGAGCTTTACAACTGTAAGCCAGACTTGTTTGGAGACGTCTTGGTGGCGGTGTACTGCAACTGGCAGCAAAACGGGAGCATTCCCGGTTTTGTGAGTCGAGGAGCCGTAACGCTGCTGAAGAAAGATCCAAACAAGGGGTACGTCATAGATAACTTTAGGCCCATCACTCTGCTCAATGCAGACTTGAAAATTTTGGCCAAGGTGTTAGCCAAGCGGTTGGCGCTTGTCATCGAGAAACTGATCGGCAAGGCGCAAACGTGCGCGGTGCCGGGCAGGAGCATCCATGACAACCTCCATCTGATGCGCTACATCATAGAGAGGGTAGTTAAGGAACCTGGCATGGGTGGGGCCCTGATCAATTTAGATCAATCGAAAGCTTTCGATAGGGTAGACCATCAATACTTGGAGGCTGTCCTCATAGCAGCCGGCTTCGGTCCCATTTTCCGCGGCTGGATGGCTGCCTTGTACAGAGGCATCCGTTCGGTAGTTCGCGTCAATGGGCATCTATCAAGACCCTTCGACATTGCACGTTCGGTCCGTCAGGGATGCCCCCTCTCGTCGCTTCTGTACGTGTTGACTCTCGAGCCACTACTGCGGAAGCTGGCGACGCTGAGGGGCATCCCGCGAGAGTTGGGATGCGGGACGAGCGTGTCGGCATACGCGGACGACGTCACCGTCATAGTGTCTAGCCAAAAGCACATCGAGCTTGTCGGCGAGACACTGAGAGACTACGAAGCGGTAACGGGAGCGAAAATCAACCGGGATAAGTCAGTGGGCTTGCGGCTCGGCACCTGGAGAAGCAACCCCATGCCGTCAAGTAGCGCCTCCGTCGTGGGACGTTGGACTGACGGTCCGGTTGAGATGCTCGGGGTCTGGTTTGGTCCAGACCTCCAAACGGAGAAGAACTGGGACGAGATAACGAGAAGGGTGGCCACTCTAGCCCGGCAATGGGCCGAGAGGAAGCTTTCCCTGAAAGGTCGGGCGGAGGTGGCGAACACGTACATCGCGTCCGTCATCTACTACCGCCTGACCGTCGTTCCTTGTCCCGACCCTACCATCACCAAACTGGAGCGCATCCTCTTCCGCTTCTTGTGGAAAGGAAGCGTTCCGATGGTTAGGCGATCCGTTTGCTGCCAACACCCGTTAAAAGGAGGACTGGGCATGCCGTGGTTGATGATGCGCAGACACGCGCTGAGACTGCGACATCTCCGGCTCTACGTAGACAGCGGTGAACAGGTGTGGTCACCGTTTGTGCGGCGCGCTTTCCCGCAGCTTGTCTCCATGACCGAACTGCAGTCATGGATCAAGAAGAGGCCGAGGAAGGGCGAATGGCACCGCGAGTGTCGCGCTGCTCTTCGGCAACTCCAACAACCCGGGTCAACCTTGAGCGACTGCATCACAACTAACGCATTCTATAGTGGATTAGTGGAGGGAAGGTACGACGACGATCTCGGGGCGAACCTGGGCGTCGACGAGGAATACCTGACGCGCCTGTTTAAGACGACCTTCGGGCCGGGACCTATGGACAACTTCCAGAGATCCCTGGCCTGGCAGTGCTATCGAGAAGCACTACCCGTTCGGGATAAGCTCTACAGGCATGGCTCGAGAAACACGGGGCCGACCTGTCCGAGATGCCGGCAGAGCGACGAAACCGTTCTGCACGCACTCGTACAGTGTCCCACCATTTCCGAGCTGTGGGCTTACGTCGAACAACTACTATCGCGTGTGGGACGAGTCGGTCTATCAGCCGAGTCTATCGTGAATATTGTCGCGCCTCCTTCCTTTAAACGGGAAGGAAGAGCTATTTTCATCGTACTTGTGGCTATGGCGAAAGAATGTGTATGGTGGACGCGTCTGAAAGGTCTAGAGACAAAGACTTTCCTCTCTGGGCAATCTCTCATCAACTTCTTCAAGTATCACCTGAAGAGGAAGTTGAGAGTAGAAAGGGAAGTCTTGTCTAGTGAATGCTTCAAAAAAAGATGGGTGAATGTAGCAAGGATGGCACGTGTGAACGACGGAGCCATCTTGAGCATAACCCTATGTACAAGAAAAAAAAAAAAAAAAAGGCAAAAGAGAGTCACTTACTATTATAGTTTCTTCAATGAGAATATTGACCAAGGTTACCGTGGTCTTTTCCGTGGGCTTTTCCTTCCACGGCTAAACCTAAACTGTCCTCCCCTCTTTTTACACGAGAACATTACTGTGTGATACACGATCCCTATTGATCGGCCTTTCCTTTTCTTTTTTTTTTCGATCCCTTTTGATCGAACTGCCCCTTTTTCCCTTCCTACGATCCCTTTTGATCGACACCACCAATTTTTTTTTTTTTTTCCTTCCTTCCCCCTCCCCAAAAGAAAAACTCTACATTGTATTTGTCCCATCTTCGTTGAGCCCTGTGTGGCTAATAAAAAAAATGTATCTATCTATCTATCTATCTATCTATCTATCTATCTATCTATCTATCTATCTATCTATATCTATCTATCTATCTATCTATCTATCTATCTATCTATCTATCTATCTATCTATCTAGCTATCTAGCTAGCTAGCTATCTATCTGTCTGTCTATCTATCTATCTATCTATCTATCTATCTATCTATCTATCTATCTATCTATCTATTTATCTATCTATCTATCTATCTATCTATCTATCTATCTATCTATCTATATGTCTGTCTGTCTGTCTGTCTATGTATGTATGTATGTATGTATGTATGTATGTAGGTGATCTATCTGTCTGTCTGTCCATAATTTTATTCTTGTCG
>NC_142928.1:2282242-2289742 GCF_046866305.1 Octopus bimaculoides | reverse complement strand
ACTTCAATACATAACATTGTGGTAAGTCCAGTGGAAGAATCTTTCACGTAGACACTTAATCGGCTTAAACGATCCTTAAGAGCAACGCATATCAACAGCAAAATGCAAAGAAGCATAAATTGCACTGACAGATCATAGTTTAATTACTTAAATATGTTTGCACGTATGAATAGCAATAGGCAGATAGGTTGATGGATAACTAATTAAATAGATAGAGAGATAAACTGCAGCTTCTGGCGTTTAAACAACACACCTAGGTTAAGTATGTGGTATCGATAATGTTTATATTATGGAACTACTTGTATTGTATAATCTGAATTTATTCTGCTTGTTCAGCGCCATTGAAAATCAGTTTTGACACAATCTGTTTATACTTCAGGCTAGCGATTTCGATTTCGTTTCGGAAGTGACTCAAGTGTGCGATGCTGCTAAGCTGCAGTTACTGCGAAATACATGTCTACTGCTCTCCAGATCAATCCCGGGGTAATTTCGTTTTCCCTAATTCTGAAGTACATTGTGTTTTTTAACATTATATATTTTTAAAGAGATTTTATCCAGACAATGAACTACAGATTCTGGCGTTTAAACAACAAACGTACGTTAATTATGTGATATTGGTAATCGTTGGCGATTTTTGTTCTATCTTTGGACTCTTCCCTTTCCCCTTTCCAACGAAGAGCTATGCTCGAAACATCAAACTCTCTCCTTTCATCAAGCGTGAAGCTAATACATTGTTTGTGCACCTCCTCACGTTCGTTTTTTTTATTCGTTTATATGAATCGTTCGTTTATTTGAATTTACTATATATATAAGTTTATCTCAATAAAACATCTGTGGGGATAGGCTTAAAAGTGACAACATTGCACTGCTAACACAAGGTGAGACACAATATTGACTTACAAACCTTTCATATACTTGGTAGTATATTATGGTTGCAAGCAAAACGAAATACTGTGCCCTCGCTAGCAATTAATATATGATATAATATAATATAACATATGTGTATGTATGTATGTATATTTATGTATACACACTCACAGACATACATACACAAATAGACACACATATACATATATATATACACATGCAATAATATGTTCGATGTTATACTTATTGTAGATATACTGTTCAAAACCTTGAAGCAAGTATTCACCTCGAGAAATCATCTCATATGGTTGTACTGGATGAGGCCGAAAGGACGGACATTTTTAAAATGACTATTACTCAACCCCAGGGGAAGGAACATATGTCTGACTGGTGCCATTCGGTCCGTCGTGTCTTTGCATTTTTTTTCTTTTCAGGTGAAGCCATGGCGCTGTGGACGATAGGGCATCACGTGTTTGCCTACGACAGTTACGTGAAGAATAACGAGTTTGTCACAGAAGTTCAACGTGAGTTTCGGCACCACTTCAACATTCACCGAAATCAGGTTGTTCCCACCCGTAACACAACCTCACGTTGGGTGAATGCATTTCGTACGCGAGGTACACTAATGAATGGTGGGGGCGCCACGAACGGTACAGATCCCGAAAATGTGGAACGCGTCAGAAAGCTTTCAGAAATGCATCAATGAAAACGGACACCACATGATGGATGTTGTTTTTCACACTTGATTTTGACAAATGCTAATTCAATGCAAACACATTGATGTCAATAAAATTTGTTTGCAGTTAAAAATTAATGATTTTGTGAATTTTTCAAAAACGTCCGTCCTCTCTGTTTCACCCTATATATATTTCAAAAGCACAGTAATATCACTTCTGGGGAAGTCAATATTGTCTTTTATCCGTTCAGGGATCGTAAAATATTCGTGGTTGTTGCATTTTAGTGAGGAGTCAAACATAAATCCAGTTTTTTTGCTTGTGTTGTGCTAAGCTGTGTGTACATTGGTGTGACGAATAACATTCAATCAAAGTTTAGATGATAAGTTTTTATACAACTGTGCTTTTACAAAAAGTGCATGTGAAATAGTAAAAGGTGTACAAACATGGTTGTTTCAGAGCTAGTTGGTCGGTAGTTGGCTGGAGAATAGCCAAATGGCATTAATGGTTAAAAGTTCATCTTATGTGATTCGTATTGGAACAGAAGAGAGTAAGGAATGCGCCAGCTACAGAATGAGGCAGCTGTAATGGAGCCAAGTATTTGGTTAGTTAATATCAACAGATCCCTTCCCCAGGTTTCCAAGCCTCATGCCTATTCATAAAAGGAACAATTTCTGAAGGGACTACTTATGTCAGTAGTTCTCAACCGCGGTCCATATGATTCCTAGGGGTCTATACAATATTTTGTTGTTAAAAATTATGTAAAATAAATTGGTTATACTTGTACGATATACGGAATATTTTAACCATTTAATAATAATATCTAAGTATAAAAATATAACAGGACTTTTTTCAAGCAATGAATGGCTATAAAAGTGCATCTGGGTAAGATATAGGAAATACTGTGCCCTCGCTAGCAATTGATATAATATGATGTAATATAATATATGTGTATGTATGTATGTATACACACACGCTCACACACACACACACACACACACACACACACACACACACACACACACACACACACACACACACACACACATATATATATGTGTATATATATATATATATATATATATATATATATATATATATATATATATATATATATATATGCATACATACAATAATATTCTGTATATCATACTTATTGTAGACATACTGTTCAAAACCTTGAAACTGAGGCATTCATCTCGAGAAATCATCTGTTGTACAGGATGAGGCAGAGAGGACGGACGTTTTTAACCGTTGGTTTAGTCGAAGACAATAATTTTTCTAACCAGGAAATTTATGGAAATACAAAAGAATTTCTTTTTTATACACAAAATTTTCAGATGTAAATTTTGAGCGCATGCGGAAAAAAGCAACAACAACAACAAAATAATGACTCCCAAAACAAAAAATTCCTCCGTCAAGGAAACAAAATCCAATAAGAACCGTTCTAAGTGCATCTGTTATTAGTTTAGAAGAGAAATGAAGAAATATTTTCTAAAAGAAAGGGGGAAACAAAATATACAGAAGCACCATGCACTAAAACTATACACCAGAAAGTCCACACAAAAACACATTTCCTACATTATCACATATAACGTTTCCTACATTATCACATATACGTTTCCTATATTATCTCTCAATAAAACATTATTTATGTTCTATATAACGAAATGTTTTAATGCTTAATTTATTTATTCTTTTTTGTTTGCGTTTTTTCTTTTTTTTTCTTGGTTTTTCAAAATTTATAAGCATAGGGTACAGATTATGTTTCACTATAATTGTCCCCTTCTTCTTCTTCTTCTTCTTCTTCTTCTTCTTCTTCTTCTTCTTCTTCTTCTTCTTCTTCTTCTTCTTCTTCGTAGTCGTCGTCGTCCCTTAATTAATCGCGCAAAGGAAAAAAAAAAAAAAAGAAAGAAATGGAAAAAGTAAAACGAAGACACCCAAACGTAACTCTTCTACTTTATTAAGGCAAAAATGTCAGGAAAAAAGCGTCAAGTTACCTTCTGCCTGTTTCTGGCTGTCAGATATTTTACGATGTTTAACTGCTTTACTAAAGATTAAAACTCCATTTTCACATAAACGAACGCCTTTTTATAAGCAAAAACGGTTCAACTCTGACAATCAATAGAATTTCCTCTTTATCTTTTCGTTTTTTTTTGTTTCCGTGGGGGAGAGATTTATGTTTTTCCCCGGACACTAAGCATTAATATTACATTATATTTATATGTAAGTATGCGTGTGTGTGTGTGTGTGTGTGTGTGTGTGTGTGTGTTTGTGTGTGCGCGCGTGTATGTGTGTGTGTGTGTGTGCATACATGTATACATACATAAATATATATATGTATATATGTATATATATATATATATATATATATATATATATATGTATATATGTGTATGTATATATATGTATATATATATATATATATATATATATATATATATATATATATATATATATATATATATATACATACATATATATACTCACACACATACATATATGTATGTATGCATGTATATATATATACGTATGTGTATATACGTGTCTGTGTGTATAATTTAAAGATTTACGTTAATGATGATTATCTCAACAGTAATTCGGAAACATTCTTTACACATACATTCTATTTATATATTTCCCCTTCTCTCTCTCTCTCTCTCTCTCTCTCTCTCTCCCCACCTCTCTTCCCACTCTCTCTCTCTCCCTAACCTAAATCATCCTCCGCCACGATGTCTGCTGCCCTCCCCTTATCCTATCCGTATGTGGAAACAGTTGACATTGGCACTGAAAAACCCCTAAAATAATCGTCCCGTTTCTAGTTAGTCAAACACTCAACCAGTGTTGTTCTCACCAATCTGACGAGAACGAAGGCACTTGAAGATCTTTATCTAAGTCACAGCAATGTATTAGTAACTTGATATAAATCCATGTTCCTCAAACTAAATGGCAAATACTTTCTCCATGGAATTAAATTTATCCAGTTTATTAGGATATTGACCATTAACTGGATTTTTGTCGATTTTAGGCTTTCATCGTAGGCAGTCCTCAACATGGAGGTAGGCTGTGTTTGAAGGTGTGAAAGACCACGTTAATATTTATGTTTCAATATATTTTGTCAATGCGAGGCGGCGAGCTGGCAGAAACGTTAGCACGCTGTGCGAAATGCTTAGCGGTATTTCGTCTGCTACTACGTTCTGAGTTCAAATTCTGCCGAGGTCAACTTTGCCTTTCACCCTTTCGGGGGTCGATAAATCAAGTACCAGTTACGCATTGAGGGTCGATGTAATCGACTTAATCTCTTTGTCTGTCCTTGTTTGTCCCCTCTATGTTTAGCCCCTTGTGGGCAATAAAGAAATAAGAAACATTAGCAAGCCAGACAAATGCTTAGCGATATTTCGTCTGCCGCTACGTTCTGAGTTCAAATTCTGCCGAGGTCGACTTTGCTTTCACCCTTTCAGGGTCGATAAATTAAGTACCAGTTGTGTACTAGGGTAGATCTAATCGATGGCCCCACCCCCAAAAATTCCGGGCCTTGTGCCTGGAGGAGAAAAGAATATATTTGTCAATATCCGAAACATTTGCATTTATATTTATTTTTTAGCCGTTTACTTGTTTCAGTCATTAGACTGCGGTCATGCTGGAGCACCGCCTTGAAATATTTTAGTTGCACTAATCGACCCCGATACGTTCTTTTTCTTTAAAGCCTGGTACTTATTCTATTGGTCTCCTTTATTGAACCAGTAAGATAAGGGGACGTAAACACACCAACAATGGTTGTGAAGGAGTAACGGTGGTCAAACACAGACCCACCAAACATACACACACACAGTTGCATATATATATATATATACGACGGGCTTCTTTCAGTTTCCGCCAACCAAATCCACTCACAATAATTAAATAAAACATCACCCAAGAGCTAGAGAATGTGACAGTTGCCAGTTTTAATTATATGAAAGGTTTTAAGGATTATATGAAAATTATTCATGGCGGTTAAAGACGTAGAAAATAGAAAGACGAAGAACACCTTGTTACGAAACTGATCGGCAGGGCTCTGTGTAACACCAGAGGTTGTTCTGTCAAGGAATTCCGAATCCCAGCTTTTATAACAGTCCACAAAATTTCTAGAAAATTCGACTGAACAGCTTTCGCGTAGAACTTCATGTGCTACACAGAACTCTTTCTCTCTCTCTCTCTCTCTCTCTCTGTCTCTCTGTCTCTCTCCCTCTCTCTCTATTTCTCTCTCTGTATATATGTGTGTGTGTGTGCATGTATGTATATAAAAATACATATATATACATACATACATATATATATACATATATACACACACACATACACACACACACACAAACAATTCACCGACAGACAATTCCCACACGGCCTCAGACTCAACAGGGAGGCCTACATCAAGTGCCTGGAAGAGGTTGTGCTGCTCTGGAACACCCTATGTCTGGCGACAGGACTCTGCACCATACCACACAATTGCCCTCTCTGTCAGTTGTCTGTTTGTCGGCCAACTGTCTGTCGACGAATTGTCCGTCTACATGTATATATACTCTCTCTCTTTTACTCTTTTACTTGTTTCAGTCATTTGATTGCAGCCATGCTGGAGCACCGCCTTTAGTCGAGCAAATCAACCCCAGGACTTATTCTTTGGAAGCCTAGTACTTATTCTATCGGTCTCTTTTCGCCGAACCACTAAGTTACGGGGGACGTAAACACACCAGCATCGGTTGACAAGCGATGTTGGGGGGACAAACACAGACACACAAACACACACATATATATACATATATACGACGGGCTTCTTTCAGTTTCCTTCTACCAAATCCACTCACAACGCTTTGGTTGGCCCGAGGCTATAGGAGAAGACATTTGCCTAAGGTGCTACACAGTGGGACCGAACCCGGAACCATGTGGTTGGTAAGCAAGCTACTTACCACACAGCCACTCGTGTGTGTGTGTGTGTGTGTGTGTGTGTGTGTGTGTGTGTGTGTGTGCATATATAAACATATTTGTGTGTATATCCTTTGATAAAATATTGTCTTATACATTGTAGAACAATGTCCTTATCGAAAGATGAGAGCGCATTCGTCGTCCTTAAAATTGTACAACGGTAATTGTGTTACACAGGCCATCCATCCATCCATCCATCCATCCATCCATCCATCCATCCAACCAACTTTTCACTTTACAATATATTTTCTTCATTTCATAATCCCCTTCTCTCTACTTCTTCATTATCTTATTTATAAAATAATTACTCTACTCCCGTTTCTTCTTCTCTGAATTTTTATATTCAATAATTTTTATACATCCTATATCTATTTATTTTTTCCTTGTTTTTTTTTTAAATTCTTTATTTATTCATTTATTTCCTCCTACATTCCATCCCATTTTTGTTTATTTCCTTTATGGCTCATTCAGCATGAACACTTCTTTTACAAACGAAAATTTTTTTCAAAATAAAATTCTAAGTGTTGCCGTCATTATCCAACTCTGCGCTCAATAACTCCCATCTTAAGCTGACCAATAAAAACGTTAACGATGCCATTTTTTTGAAAGCTATTAAGAGTCTTTAGAAACAGTCATTTTTTTTCTTCTTCAGAAATGGCCTTTTGCTTTGGTTCACAATGAGAGCGTGGTAATAAATGACACACAAATATTAGAGATTGATAATGGTTTTTAAATTTACGGACTTACATACAAACACGCATACGCGAATACATACACATACACACACACACGCATACACACATGCACATACATACACACACACACGCACACACATGCACACAGACACACTCACGCACACACACACACGCCCGCGCAGGTATGTATGTGTGTGTGTGTGTATATATATATATATATATATATAAAATATATATATATATATATATATATATATATATATATATATATATATATATATATATATATATAATACATATAT
>NC_142928.1:2252242-2277242 GCF_046866305.1 Octopus bimaculoides | reverse complement strand
CTAAGCATTTTTCCCGGCGTGCTAACGATTCTGCCAGCTCACCGCCTTATTGTATATTAACAACAACAACAACAACAACAACAACAACAGCAATAAGAACATCAACAACAACAACAACAATAATAATAATAATAACAAGAGCACTCAGAGAGCGCAAAACTCCGCCAAGGCAACATCAACGTCTTCTCAATGATTGGCCAGGGATGATTTTTAAAATGAGAATATCTGAAATAAACTCGGCTGTTCTCACAAACGAGAATACTGAAAAATTGGATAAACTCCTAACGACGGTACCAAACCAGCCAACCATTCAAAGACGCACTCAGGGAATGTCAGCTGCTACAAATTCAATCATAGACCATCTTCCAGCCATAAAGCGACAACAAAACGGAATGAGTTTATCTAATTTTTCTTTAAGTATTTCAGTACAGGTTTCTTTTATATTTTTGATTTCTTTCGGGAGGCAGTTGACCAATTGGGAACATCTAAATATCAAACTGGTACAACAAAGTGTTTTTGCTCGTGATTTCGAGGTGGTATAGTTGGAAGCTGGCACTATCTACCAATTCGTGTATTAAAATTTTCTTCTATACCGAAGTTTGGAACATGCTCCACCAAGATTTTCCAAACGTATATGATAGTATATCTCTCTCTCTTTGTCGTTCAAGACAGTAGAGACACAGAGCTTTCAAACGTTCCCAGTAATTAAGGCTTTTAACAGAAGTCATTTTACTGGTGTGCGTTCTTTGTAACCGTTCTACCTCTTCTAAGAGACCGGACGAGTTTGGAAACCAAAGCTGTAAGCAGTAAGCTAATGTACACAGATCTGACTATATGTTGATAAATCTGTCTGCAGACCGATAATAATCAACATTACAAAATGTCTGACGAGATGGTTGCCAGTAAAACATGTTGTGTTTTACAGGTTATGCAATCTCGCGTTCTGTAATAAAATATGCGCAGATGAATTGCCAGACTATCGAAACTTGCACAGCATGAATCTAAAAAAAAAAATGACACTCAATCATTTTTCATTTACACACACACACACACTCGCACACACACACGCACACACACACACACACACACACACACACACACACACACAAACATGTATGTACATCTATATATATAAATGTGTATATTGATGCACATATATTTATGCACACACACACACATACACAGGCACACACATTTATAAATAGCCAATTCAAACAAACAATTTAAATAAACGGATAAAAAGAATATATATATACATATGGTGGTTGTCTACTCCTTACACAGAGTTTGACCACCTCCTGTACCTACACCTTAGCCACTTCATGGCATCTGATGTGGTTTTTTAAACCAGACAATGTTTTGAAAAAAGACCCATACAGATTGCACCTCTGATTTGAACTATCAATACTTGTAGGTAAGTTCTGCTCATTGTGGATCCTAACATGTCTTTTAAGACCCCCATTGGGTTTGCAAGCCTTCTGTCATACACCACATTCAAACGTGTGCACAGACATATAATAGTCAGAATAGCTGGTTCAAGTTTGTTTTCCATGGGTTCGCAGGTGAGATTTGAGGCCAGCCAAAGACAGGCATGGTCTGTCACAGACTGTACACACAAAAAGGTCCTTGTCATTCACCTTCTCGATCTTTACATTCTTCCTTATATATCTTTTGAGTCTTGCTTGCGTCATCCTGGCCTCTTCAAACGCTTTCATTCCATTCCTCACTTTTGTTCCCCATCCAACTCGATCACACACATACACACACACACATATTCTTTTACTTGTTTCAGTCATTTGACTGCGGCCATGCTAAAGCATCACCTTTAGTCGAACAAATCGAACCCAGGACTTATTCTTTATAAGTCCGGTACTTATTCTATCGGTTCTTTTGCCGAACCGCTAAGTTACGGAGTCGCAAACACACCAGCATCGGTTGTCAAGCGATGGTTGGGAGAACAAACACAGATACACAAATACATACACACATAAATAAATAAATATATGTATATATATATACATATATATATATAAAATTATTAAAATTATAGTTATTATCTATGAGGTTTTTATTCCCATTGTGTTCTTGAGCAAGACACTTCATTACATATTGCTCTGGGCTCATTTCATCATCTGGCATGTGGCACCCAGTTGCACCTGCGCAGGTAATGTCAATTTGATGGAGGGAGTGAGCTTATGTCTACACAAAGATTTGATCACTATAAACAAATCATCTGTGTGGTTGTTCAGCAACAAATTTCAGAAACCTCATACGTTGTCTAATAACGAGAGAGTCCGTGAGATATATATACTCATTACAGATATAGGGTAAAGGATTATTAATTTATTAATAAGTTAATAATTAATGATTTTACCAAGTAGTTCGGTATGTAAAAAACCATTATCGGTAAAGAACTTATACAAAAAGTTCTTTTAAAATTATAAACATAATTAAGGGGTCAGCAATAGTTGCTTACCACATACCGAAATTTAGAAATAGCAGTTAAAGTGCTAATTCTACTAATAAATTTTGGTATGTGGTGAAGCAACTGTTGCTGATCCCTTAATTATGTTTATAATTTTAAAAGAACTTTTTGTATAAGTTCTTTACGGATAATGGTTTTTTCCATACCGAACTACTTGGTAAAATTATTAATTATTAATTTATTAATACATTAATAATCCTTTACCCTATATCTGTAATGATTATTCACGCCCTGATAGTAAACTGCAGATTTTTCTGCGGTACTGCTTGTAACGCACATGGTGATTCTTGAGGATGGATACGGACTGACTCATCTATATAAATTCGGACATTCTGCTTCTGTTATGTAACGCACGGTGTCGCCTGATCGAACATACATGATTTTTTGTCAGCATTTTCAAATTTACAATCTCAGAATATCATACTAATGAAGGAAAGAAATTTCTTTTTATTATTCTGATCCAGAAACGCGTCCATGATTGACTAAAGCTGGTTAGTTTCGTTATTTTTTCTTCTTGTTTTGCCTATATGAGTTGCAAGTATTGCTATCTGTTGAAGACTTATTGTAGTAGTAGAATTAACACTTTAACTGCTATTTTAAAATTTCGGTATGTGGTGAAGCAACTGTTGCTGATCCCTTAATTATATATATATATATATATATATATATATATATATATATATATATATATATTTCTAGTTTTGAAAATCTGGTGGTCTTTCATTTATTTGTTCACGTGTGGGCTACGAAAGGTATTTGCATATTTTTGTTGGTCGTAATCATTCACACCAGTATGTAATTCCTGATGAGGAATCTAATTTGTATTTCATGAAGAGTTTTTCGTCTTTGTCTTTGGAATGAATTAGACTCCGAAACAATTTGTAGAATATATATAGGTTCTGTACCAACTTGGATTTGAATGGAATTAAATTTCGTCTACACTTACAATTTTTTCCTTTCCTTATACTTCATTATATATATATATATATATATATATATATATATATATATATATGAAATATTATTAGTGTTAAAAACAGTAAAACTGAGGTGGCCTATTTTTTAAAATATTCATTACATTGCTCGTGTGTATTTTTCATAGGATTGGTGGTTGTTTGAAGCTTATCTTTACCCTTCTTTTCTTCAAATATTTTATATTATACCTGTATATGTTGAAGTCTTTCTAGCCACCTCATTATTACTGTTATTAACTGTAATAATACTTCACATATTTACTTTTTTATTGTTTACGATAGTTTTCTCTTTAAATGGAGCAGGACGTTTAAAGTTCGAAACGCACACGAGTTGACGTAATGAATATTTTAGAAATAGATGTCAAATACTGTTTCCAACCGAGGATTGCAGAGCATGTTTCTCATGCACAGCATGAAATCAATTGATATTGGGATATGTATTGGCTGCCTTCATATTCCATCCTGAAGGTAGGCCTACTTTTTAAAATATTCATTACATTGCTCGTGTGTGTACTTATCGTAGAATTGATGGTTTTTTTTAAGCTTTCGCTTTGATTCTTAGCAAGCGGTATCTTTACCTTTCTTTTCTTTAAACACACACACACACACATACACACACACACACATATATATATATATTTATATATCTTCTTGGCTTGGCTTCGCTGACGAAGATTAGGAAGATCGACATATCCGATTGCAATGATTGTCCAGGGTCTGATGATGCAGCAGCGTTATTTTTTCGCCTCTGGCATTTGTCTTCAAGAGAGACACTGCGAGAGATCTCAAAGGAGGAAACAGCATCGCTGATGTGTATGGTGCCAAGCAACACGGTCAGCTGTTTGAGTGGACCACTCATGATAATCATTGTCACAAACGCTAAGAGACTGTTTGAGGCAGTCCTTGTAACGCTTCTTTGGTGCTCCCCTGTTGTGGTGACCAGTGGTGAGCTGACCGTACATGATGATCTTGGGTAGGCGGTGGTCTTTCATCCTGTCAGCGTGTCCTGCCCAACGTAGTCGTGTCTCAAGTAAAATGGCTTCCAGACTGGTGACGTTTGCTCGCTTGAAAACCTCAGTGTTGGTGATGTAGTCGCTCCAGTAAATGTTGAGGAAGGTACGAAAGCAGCGTTGCTGAAAACATTCAAGGAGCCTGAGATGACAGCGGTAGGGGACCCAGGACTCATAGCCATATAGGAGCGTCGTGAGGACGAAAGCCCTGTAGACTCTGACTTTTGTGCTGATCTTTAGATGCTTTTTATTCCATACACAGTTGTGCAGTCTTCCAAATGCTTCGTTTGCCTTTGCAAGTGTGTTATCAATTCCTTTGTCGATACTCGCATCTGATGAAATGGTACATTCAAGGTAACTGAACTGCTGTACCGACTTCAGTTCTGTTTCAGCAATGGTGATGTGGGGGCATCCTGTACTCTTCCTTAGGAGCTGGTTGGTGTACGACTTCAGTCTTTTTCAAGCTTACTTCCAGCCCGAATTAAAAAAAAAACTGAGAAAAAAAGACAAAAAAAAAAACAAAACATACGTGAGGACCTAGTATATGCAAAGTTTTAATGAGACGCTCATAGAAGGGAAGAAAGAGTGGTTGTTTTACGTTCCGAGCATAGCTGTTTTTCGGAAGCAGGAGTCAGGAAAGTCTTAAAGAAAAAGAAGGAAGTAAAAAATCGATAACAGTCCACGTTTAGCTACATTTATTTAAATAATTTGAGCTTCCACACTTTTCCCATCTACCAAATTCACTCACAAGGTCCAGAGTCATAGTAGAAAGGACTCGCTCAAGGTGCCGCGTACTCGGACCGAACCTGAATCACGTGGTTGCAAAGCAAGCTTCTTAACCACACAGCCATGCAATATCTGACCTTCCTTTACAGCGGCAAGCTAGCAGAATCGTTAACACGCCGGAGAAAATGCTTAACGCCATTGAGCTCAAATTCCACCGAGGTCGACTTAGCCTTTTATCCTTTCAGGGTCGCTAAATAAAGTACCAGTTAAGCTTTGGGATCGATGTAATCGAATTAGCACTTCCCTGGAATTGCTAGCCTTGCGCCAAAATGTTAAGTCAATATATGACCCTTTATTTTTGAGGTAGTGGTATGCGATTTGAGGAAGATTTGATTGATATTTCTAGCTGGTCGAGGGACGGCTGCTTTCGTTGCCTCGTAACCAAAAGTAATTAGAATGAATGATGGAGGGAGTGGGGGGATAGTTGGATTTAGATTTTTATTAAAAGCGGTGCGTAGATTGAAAAGTTAACCGCTTGTAAAGTTAACGCAGCGTGTACTTCCGGCCGCCGTGATTAACATAATGTAAGACCCAGATCTATATTTATCAGAAACGTGCAGTTAATGTCGACTACGATGCAATTTCCACAAGCTAAAAGTAATCGGACATCAGCTTAATGGACTGTCATACTAAATGTCATATAAGACACACAACTACAGAACAGAAGAGTGTTTGTCAGTGACAAGGTCAAATGAGTGACGTCGAACGAGATTGATTGGAGTAACTGTGAAAACGAATAAAGAATGATTTAAAATGTGAAGGGAAGGCAGTAAAATGCAACAAGAACGTTCAACATATGACTTTAGAGTGGATCTTACTACAAACAATAGGAGGCAGTTTAGTAGTTATGATGTAGAAAATGTTGAATGGAACTTGCTGTTGTGTGAAAACTGGGTTTATGATAATGCATCATAGAAAAGCTATATGATTGGCAGTCAGACAGAATACAGCCAGGCAGGCTGTTAGATAAATGGGGGGATAGACAGATAGATAGATAGAAAGATAGATAGAGACAGATAGCTAGCTAGCTAGATAGATTGATACATAGATGAATGGAGAGATAAATAGATAACGGAAAAGTGATCAAGTAATTGGAATCTAACGAATGTCTTATAAAGAAAGAGTTAAAAATTAGATTTAAAATAGAGAAATAGATAAATGGATGAATATATATATATATATATATATATATATATATATATATATGATAGATCGCTAACCACAACATTCAAATTTTTTTTCTCCGTGTTTTTCTCCGTGTTTTTTTCCGTGTTTTTCTCCGTATTCTTTCTGTTGAAGAGCGTAGCTCGAAACGTTAAAGACTTTCTGTATTCCCGAGCGTCAAACTAATACATCCCTTTATTGTTTACACCACCTGTCCTCGTCTGTTGTTGTTTTTTTCGTAAATTCTCCCATATATATATATATATATATATATATATATATATATATGTATATATATATATATATATATATATAATGTAATAATAATAGAGGGTAAAATCAATACTGATTTTAGCAGGTAGCCAGTGCAGAATAAAACCTTTTAGGTAAATTTTACAAATTATCTTATAATTATGTACATAATGTACAAGGGGTCAGCTTAGTGCCTCACCACGGAGATTTTAAGGTAGTAAAAAAAGACCTTAGCGTCTATTTCTAGCAGTACGTGGTGAGGCATTAAGCTAACCTCTTGTTATAATTATGTATATAATTATAAAATAATTTGTGTGTGTGTGTATATATATATATGTGTGTGTGTGTGTGTGTGTGTGTGTGTGTATGTGTGTGTGTGTGTGTGTGTGTGTGTGTGTGTCGGGGGGTGCATTCGATTACACGGAGCCATTATTTGACAGGTGTTTTATTTGTAGATCACGAAAGGATGGAAGGTGGTGCGTGGCAGGATTGAACCCGAAACCACGTGGTTGTAAAGCGAGCTCCTTTAGCACGCAGCCATACCTATTATATGGGAACGAGGACAAATTTCTTCTGCCGCACGGAGCAACGGACGGAGTGCATCTGTGCTAAGCTTCTGACAGAAGTCTTACTTCCGCCGTCCCATAATGCCCGACGAAAGTGGCAATGAAGACATCCCTCCATCGCCCTCCTCAAACACCTCTCTACTTGAGCCTGTGTGAGGGTTTCGACACTCGCCGGTTCTGGACTACCATATACCAGCGCCCTACAATTCTTCTAATGGTTTTCTTCAAAAGTTCTATGAGCATGGCCAATGCGGACCTCTTGTTGCTTGTTAGGGTCAGCTTTTGGCCTTCTTTTAGAGCTGTCCATTTCTTGTCCAGAGGAACCTACTGGGTTACTTTTGCTGCTACTGCAATGGAGCTGGCCTTGCAGCGTATGCTGTCGATACTGCTGCTGCTGCTACTGCTGCTGTTATTGATTATGACGATGATGATGATAAGGATAATGATAATGCGATGATGATAATGACGACGAAACTGATGGTAGTATTGATGGTGAGGGCTTTGCTGCTGTTGCTGGTGCTGCTGATGTTGCAGTTACTGCTGCTGCTGCTGATGACGATGATGACGAAGGCGATAATGATGATGATGACGGGGGAACGATAAGTCTTCTTTATGATATAAGTTGCTGTTTTTGTGGTTCTCTGCGGATAACCACGAACGTCTGCTCAATCTATTTGTCTCTTCATCTCCCATTGGGATAGAAAACCTCCCCTCCTCTCCTCCCTAGCCCCAACCATTTGACCTCCCCCCTTTTCTTCTCCTGAATAAACGACTCTCTTCTCTTTCATTAGATTATCGTTCTTAACGACGCGTGGAGCAAACGAAATCAATCTTGATGATGGCTCTCTACTTCATAAAGGAAGCGGGAGGCTATGACCGTTGCAGTTCTCTCCCCGCCGTTTTTTCCGGAACAGCCGCAAACGAGCCGAGGGAGCCTTTCGATTAGTTGGCCCCGTATTGAAGTTGGTAAGCCCTTTGACAGGCGACTTCCGTTGGAGACAATGAGGTGAATACTCTAAACGAGAACGTACGGGAAATATAATACGGAGATGAAGAAAGAGCGAAGAAAGGAAAGTAGTAAAGCTATTTAAGAAGGAGAGAGAGATAGATAAACAGATAGAGTGAGAGAGGGAGCGAGGGAAGTGGGGGGAGGGAGGGAGAAAATAAGAGATGAAGAGAGGCGAAGAAATGAGGGGCTTTAGACGAAGGAGAGAAAGGTGTAAAGCAGTCATGCTCAGTTTAGTTTAAGACGTTGTACACTTGACTGGCTTTCTGACCCATTCGTGCTGGGCACGCGCCGAAACTGTCTTTTCGAGAGCTTTTCATATAATGGAGGGGGGGAAATTGAAGAAGGGAAATTAATAAAGACAGCGAAGCGGGAGGGGGGGAAGAAAGAGAGAGAGAGAGAGAGAGAGCAAAACAAAGGAATTCCCTCGACGATTTCTTTATTTGTTTATGTTTCCTCGCACCCTCACCCTTTCGATCGATTGTTTCTCACATTTCTCTCTCCTTCACTCTCTCTCTCTCTCTCTCTCTCTCTCTCTCCTTCACTCTCTCTCTCTCTCTTTCTCAACATCACCACCATCACCATCATACTGCTCCCTATCACTTAATACAAACAACGTTATTAGCCGCCAACGCAGCGAGTTAAGACTCCGGGTCAGTCTTTGTGCACTGAGGCGTACGACTACCCAGGCACAACACACACACACATACACACACACACGCACACACACGCACGCACGCACATACACACACTACAACACACACACGCACTCACACAAACAAGCACTACCAGCACCTCGTCACGTCCTCTCTCTTTACTTAACATGGCATGATGCTACCACCACCACTACTACTACTACTACTACTACTACTACTACTACTACCACCACCACCACCACTACTACTACTACTACTACTACTACTACCACCACCACTACTACTACTACTACTACTACTACTACTACTACTACTGCTACTACCACCACCACCACTACTACTACTACTACTACTACTACTACTACTACTACTACCACCACCACCACCACTACTACTACTACTACTACTACTACCACCACCACCACTACTACTACTACTACTACTACTACTACTACTACCACCACCACCACCACCACCACTACTACTACTACTACTATTGTTGCTGCCTTCTAAGAATATCGTCGTATGCGTGAGTGTGTGTGGTGTACGTGTGCGCGCGTATTTGTGTATGTGTGTGTGCGCGCGCGCACGATGTTTGTGTGTTGGAGTGTGTTTGTGTGTGTGTGTGTGCACGTGTGTGTGTGTGCTGGAGTGTGTTTTTCCTGAAGCTATAATGCGAGGGACGGCTTTAATTGACCAGTGACTTCATATACTCCAGCGCTGATGTCACAAAAACGCTGATAGGGTCAAGTACAAAGTCAATAGATAAACAATGACCCCTGGGCATTATGGGACCCTTCACCGTTGTGTGATAAGTGCTGTGTGAATATTCAACTGTTTAATGTACGGTGTATTACATCAACAATAGTTCAGATTTAGACACAAGGTCTCCCAGTCATGCCCCAACATCACTTTGATGGCGTCTAGTGCTCCCTCACGCAATTATAATAACAACAACAACAACAACAACAATAATAATAATAATAATAACAATAATAATAGTAATAATTATTATTATTGTTATTATTTCTACTCTAGGCACAAGGCCTTGAGAACTTTTGTGGAAGATGTGTGTGTGTGGGGGGGGGGGGGCAGTCGATTACAGTCGACCCTAGTGCGTAACTGGTACTTATTTTATCGACCCCTGGAAGGATGAAAGGCAAAGTCGACCTCGGAGGAATTTGGATTCAGAACGTAGCGGCAGACGAAATACCGCTAAGCATTTCACCCGGCGTGCTAATGTTTCTGCCAGCTCGCCGCCCTCAATAATAATAATAATAATAATAATAATAATAATAATAATAATAATGATGATGATGATGATAATGATAATGATGATGCAATACCTATGCCCTGATGTAGTACCAGGCTGTGGCTCTCTTGGTTTCTGATCTTAACTGAATGGAAGTGTTATCATGTACATTGTTTTGTCTTGGTATAAAAAGATGGGCTGCAGCAAATATTCTGCTCAATACCACAGATTTGCTTGTCAGTTGTTTGACTTTAACCAGTTGAGCATGACCCTTGGTGGCTGACGATATGTGCATCTCTGATCACGAGCAGAAGTAGTGTGGGAGCATCATAGCCATGTGTTGAGAGGAATTCTTTGAGGTTTGAATAATTCAGCTCCGGAAACATGGGTGTTTCTTTCATCATCCTTAAGCAAACCTTATTCAGGGATCTTTTGAGCGGAATGGGCTACTCGACCTGAAGAAAATTGTAACTGGGCCCCACCTGCGAGGTCATGCACTGTTTATCTTGATATAAGATCACCATGTCACGCACATATGATTGTGATGCATGTGCCTGGTGTACCCTTATCAGATGGGTAGTCATGATGGGTATATTGGGCTTCGTATATTTTACCCCGGCGTCACTTTGATAGCATGCACTGCTCTCTCACTCAATAATAATGATAATAATAATAATAATAATAATAATAATAATAATAATAATAATAATAATAATTAGAAAGCATTTTTTTTCTTCTTTTTTTTCTTTTGCTTTCTAATTGATGTATCAATACCCGCAGATGACAACGTTTACCTAAAAGAAATGGAGAAACTTTCAAAATGCAAAGACCTGGAAATAGAGGTAACTCGAATGTGGAATCTAAAAACAGAAACAATTCCTATCATAGTAAGTGCCTTAGGTATAATAAAAAAAATATTCAGACAAATACATAACAAAAACACCAGGACTTACAAATATATATAGCACACAGAAAATTGCACTACTGGGCACTGCACACATTCTACGCAAAACACTTTCAATACAGTAACCATAAGAACACCACAGCAAACCACAGCACATACCCAAGGCACACAGAGCTGCGCTCGGTAGTGAAGTGAAAGCACGTTATAAAAATAAGACTACTGAACAATAATAATAATAATAATAATAATAATAATAATAAGAAGAATGATTTCAAATTTTGTTATAAGGCCAGCAATTCCGAGGGAAGGATAAGTCGATTACATCGACCCCAGTGTTCAACTGGTACTTATTTTATCATTCCCGAAAGGATGAAAGGAAACTCAACCGCAGTGGAATTTGAGCTCAGAACGTAAGGACGATCGAAATACCATAAAGCGTTTTGTCCGGCATGCTAACGATTTTGCCAGCTCGTCCTCAAAGAAATTAGAAACTTATTACTATCAAGGGTTATATCATTAGAGAATCTGAAACGATTTGTTTTCTGCCAATCAAAGCGGAGTGATGGAAAACGTCTGGCCCAGAACGTTGCCTGATACAGAATTCAAGATTCTGGCAAAGGCGACATTTGTGAGAAGTGTCGTCGGAGATGCTCAAACCTATGCAATCCCAGGCAGATCTATTCATGCCAACCGCTTTCTCATGTGTTACATCGTGAGATCGGGTACTCTCTTTGCTCTACTCTTTTACTTGTTTCAGTCATTTGACTGCGGCCATGCTGGAGCACCGCCTTTAGTCGAGCAAATCGACCCCACGACTTATTCTTTGTAAGTCTAGTACTTATTCTATCGGCCTCTTTTGCCAAACCGCTAAGTTACGGGGACGGAGACGTAAATACACCAGTATCGGTTGTCAAGCGATGTTAGGGGGACAAACACAGACACACAAACACACGCACACACACACACACACACACACACACACACACACACACACACACACACACACACACACACACACACATATATATATATATATACATATATACGACGGGCTTCTTTCAGTTTCCGTCTACCAAATCCACTCACAAGGCTTTGGGCGGCTCGAGGCTATAGTAGAAGACACTTGCCCAATGTGGTTGGTAAGCAAGCTGTAATAGATTTTCAAAAGTGCTGCAGCGCAGAGTATCCTGAATGAGGGAAAACGTGAAAGTTAATGTGTGCCCTTTATACGAAAATTCCATAATGTGCCTCAGAGGAGAATCACCACCTAGGGCTAATCAAGGGTCCCTGAAAATGCAAGTTTACTTTGACAACCAAGGGCTACTACCCTCTGCCAGCTGCCATTCCCATGGCTACAACCGCGTGCTAAGAATAGGATCAGTCATTCAAGCCACCCCACCACTTTCACTCACACCTATAATCTGTATAATCTGTATAAAAAACGCGCAGAGAAACTCCTTAAACAGATTTGTATGTCAAAGAACACATGGCTTTACTCTGAATGTTATCGGCAGATCACCAGACACCACGTTTCGACCTAATTTGATCCCTCAGCGATGAATATTCTCGGATTTTCTGGGATAAGCTCTTTCCCTCTACTAAAAAAGGAAAATGCTTGTTTCAAGACCAAATTAAGTCAAAACAATGTCTGGCAATCCGCCGATGACATTTCTGAGCGAATCATATGATTTCTTCGAGAAGTTTCTCGGATTCAAATTATTATGGCTAGTAACATTGTTTGTGTATACATTATCAATGTTTTTTTCACATCACTATTTTCACCTAAGGCTGTTTCAAATACGTTTATTGATTTTACATTAGCATAGCCAACTTTTGCATAAATCACTGAATGTTTACCGATTTTTATCTCAGAAAGAATATTTTTGGCTTGGTTGACAAAGTTTGGAAGTACTTGTCGCTGAGGAGATCAACTGAGGTCGAAACATCGGTGCTTGACGATTCACCGACGAAATTTTGTGCGAGCCTTGTAGTTTTTGACATACAAAATCTTTTTGAGAAGATTCTCTGAGACAAAATTTTACAGCTAGCGCTGTTCCACGTCCGTATAACTATAAAGTTTAGACACAGTATTATAAAATGTTTTGATTTGAAATATTTGAGAAAAAAAAAAAAAAAAAAATTCATGAATATGTTACGCAGCATTCTGATGCATCAAGGCCACAACATAACATTAATACTAACAGAAAACAAAAATACTGAACATGCGTAGGAGTGGCTGTGTGGTAGGAACCTTGCTTCCCAACCACATGGTTCCGGGTTCAGTCTCATTGCGTGGTGGTTTCGGCAAGTGTCTTCTACTATAGCCTCGGACCGACCAAAGCCTTGAGTGGATTTGGTAAACGGAAACTGAAAGAAGTAGTATACACACACATACACACACACACACACACACACACATATATATATATATTTGCATATCGATGTTTTCCCCATCCCATCACTTGACAACCGATGTTGGTGTGTTTACGTCCGCGTAACTTAGCGGTTCGGCAAAAGGATTCGATAGAATAAGTACTAGGCTAACAAAGAATAAGTCCTGGGGTCGATTTGCTCGACTAAAGGCGATGCTCCAGCATGGCCGCAGTCAAATGACTGAAACAAGTAAAAGAGTAAAAGAATAACAATATTTCTTCACGAAAAGTATCGAATCTTTTATCGTTTAGTCTTTCCAGTCCTTAGACTGCGGCCAGGCTGGAGCACCGCCTTGAAAAAGTTTTAGTCAAATGAATCGAGCCCAGCACACTTCTTTTCTTTCTGCGTTTGCAAAAGCTTGTTACCTATTCTATCGTTCACTTTTGCCAAACTGCTAACTTACATGGACGTAAACACACAAACACCGGTTGTCAAGTGGTGTGTGTATGCGTAGGGCGGACAAACACTGACAAAAGGATACACACACAGGTATACACACATGCACACAAGCATGCATATATATGACGGGCTTCTTTTAGTTTCCGTCAACCAAATCAATTCACAAGGCTTTGATCAGTCCGAGGGTGTAGTTAGTAAAAGACATTTGCCCAAAGTGCCATGGTGCCATAGGGATGAACCCGGAACTACGAGGCTGGGAACCCAGCTTCTTGTCATCCCTGCGCCTAAATGTTAATTTTATTTAATTCTAATAAAATTGATTTTCATTTAACATTAAAAAATATTAAAGGGCAGCAGAAGGGTATTGGTTTAGCAAAATGGGTCGGGATCGTTAAGGGCCAGACACTGCTGGTTTAGCGCAAGACTACCAGGAGCTAAACCTCAATAATTGTGTTTGCAAATCAAATGTAATTTGTATGTGGGTCAAACATCTGCACCACCTCCGCTCCCGCTCTTCCTCTTCCTCCTCCTCCTCCTCCTCCTCTCTCGCTCCTCTCTCGCCCTCCTCTCTCTTTCTCTCTTTCTCTCAACCGAAGAAGGAAACATCAGTGACTCTTGCACTAAAACTCCAGTCGATTACAATACCAGACTTATATCAGATTTAGCTTCGCATATGTGTGTGTATGTAGCTTAGTTATATGTGTGTGTGTGTGTGTGTGTGTGTGTGTGTGTGTGTGTGTATGAGTAGTAATATATGCGGGAACACGCATAACTTCACACACACATATGTGTATGTATATATTTATACATATATGCATGTATGTATAAATTTATATATGTATATATAAATATATATATATTTATATATATATACAGACATATGCATATACGTTTATATACATGTGTATATATATATATATATATATATATATATATATATATATACATACATACATACACATACATATACATATGCACATTTGTACATATGGGAGTATACATACTCTAATACGTATGAACATATATATATATATGTATATATACATACGCACATACATAGAAACACACATACATACGTGCATACAAACATATATATATTATATATTTATAGATATATACACACGCACACATATACATACACGCACACATACATACGTACATACATACATACGTACGTACATAGATGTATGTATCTACGTATGTATGTATGTATGGATTGATGGATGGATGTCTGTCTGTCTGTCTGTCTGTCTGTATGTACGTATGTATGTATGTATATGCATGCCGATAGGAGCAGAATGGCATGTTTGCGTATAAATCCTCACACACACACACACACACACACACACACACACACACACACACATACTACCATACATATACATATATATACATATATACATACATACACCCCCAACACGTCCCACACGTATACATATATGTATTATACACGCATGTACTCATATATGTATGTACGTACGTCCCTCCACACACACACACACACATACATACACCCACAGTATTCGGCGTCTTTTGACGTGTTTATTGATTTGGGTCAGGGCATATGCATCGATGTGGAACACAACATGAATTTCCCCTCTTCATTTCTACAACAAACATACTCTGCTTTCGCTCCTAATCATTTCGATGCTGCTGAGCCTATCTACATCATTGCTCCAATGTAGATTATCACTTAGAGATGTGTTTTACAGCAATGTAGATTTGTTAGACAGAGGCGAGTAGTAGGCAGGAATTAAACAAAAACAAAACGGGAAGAAGACGGATAGAGAGACAGTGAGAGAAAAGAAAAAATGGAGTAAGGATGAATGAAAAGGAGGGAAGGAAGCAGAGAGTCGTTATAACGGTGATGATGATGGTGGTGGTGGTGGTGGGGAAGATCGATTCAATATGGCGGATTAGTAAATACATTGAGTCGTTAAATTAAAATCTAGTAATGAGAGACGTGAAGCAAGTCGTTTTATGAATGTGACATGAGTGTATGCATTATGTATGCATTGATTATGTATGTGTATCTATGTGTGTATGTACATATGTGTTTATGTATGTATGTATGTAAGTATGAATGTATGTATGTGTGAGTGTATGTATACGTACGCATGTTTGAATTATTCTGTGTGTTCCCTTCTATTTTTAACTTGTTCAGATCTTTCTGTAAGAGTATGTATGTATGTATGTATGTATGTATGTATGTATGTATGTATGTATGTGTGTGTGTGTGTGTTTATGCATGTATGTATGTGTGATGTGTATATGTATATTTATGTGTGCATGTATGAATGAATGTATGTGTGTTCTCCTCTATTTTTAACTGTTTGAGATCTTCCGGTAAGGAAGAATCTGGTTTCTAACAACGATAGAAAGCTCTATCGTTGGAATGTGAATAACAGAAAAAAAAAAAAAAAAAAAAATTCACATTTTAAAATTGAGAAAAGTCTTGCATATCTTTACTGTTCCGCTTACTGATTCTATTTGTAATGTGCGTATTTACTGGTTGGTTTCTTTTTCTGAAATGCTTGTATGTATGTATACCTGCATGCATGTATGTAGTTATGTGTGTATGTGTGTATGTGTGTATGTTTCTATGTATGTATATCTGAATCTATGTGTCTATGTATGTGTGTATGCATATACTTAAGTATGACACGGTACGGCACCCACATCGGTGGTTGATCATAAAAAGGAAAGTAACTCACTCCTTCTTTTCGTAGACTGGAGAGGCATCTTGGGCAAGTGCTAGCAACCTCGTGGCCTCCCGTGCCAGGGATGCGGTGAAAACGTAGGCGGCAGGACGTCGGATAACCGACGAGGCGGAGGAGACCTAGACGGAAGAGCTATACCAGCAGACAACGGTTGTACGTGAACTTGGTAGCGCAGGGCAGCCCCATCGCCAACCATACTCGTTGCACTCTTGTCCATCGCCTGATATTTGGGATGGAGGTCCGGAGAGGCGATTGGGTTGGGATACGACGCCAACTGCCTTACACACCGTCCAATGTTTGTTCAGAGAAGCGGGTAGCCCTGTGGCGATGTCCTGTACAGAAGAGTCAACGTCGACCTACGACGGACAGTCGACGACAACGTTGACGACATTTCTTTTATGTTCTTATTCTTTCTTTTCTTTATTCGAATAATTTTTTTTTCTTGGCCAGTCAATTCAAACCGCAGCTTCTTCTTACTCGTCTGGCTTGTGATGACCCGATATACATATAAGTTATCGTTAATTTAAATTTGCACAGCAAATAACCGTACGCATGGTTCTGAAGAATCGATCTTCGATCTCGTGTCTATAACACCCCATGTATCAATGGTTGCATACATAATATAACAAAGTTCACGAGATCGATTTTCGATGAAACAATTGTAAATCAATGAAATAAAAGGACTTACTCCATTCTCCTTGATTTTAATTGTAGAAACTCTGCAGACTTGTGTGGATTCTTGGGTATGCGTTTGATATAACAAACAATCTTTGGCTTACCATCTATCTGATAGCCAGCACCGTGGACGCAGGCTTAATACCCAAATGAAATTATGATTAGTAACATTACGAAACTGGTATGCTTTTGAATCTCTTTAACAGTTTACAATAATGACTTTTATTACTTTTATTCCTACCTCAGTTCATCTAATTGTATATATCTATCGTTACTTTTCATAAAAAGCCTTTACTTTTTTGATTTCCAATTTGCATTTTCGCTTATTTTTCTTCTTACTCCCCCCCCACCTGTATATATATATATATATATATATATATATACATATATATATATATATAAGAGACAAGTTAGAAATAATAAAGTATTTTGGCCGGATTGATAATCCCTCACTATTTGTTCTCTCTCTCTCTCTCACCCCTCTTTCTCATTATGTGTGTGTGTGTGTGTGTGTGTGTGTGTGTGTGTGTGTGTGTGTGAACAGTCAAATTTCGAACAAAACTTAGGAACGAAGCAAAACAAGTGAGAAAGCTTGTAGCCATCGAATAGTTTTCCCTCAGACATAGACACACTTTAACAACGGTTACTCCGAATCTCATGTGAAACCCGGAGTATTTCACTGAGGTTGCGTGAATCTCAAAAGCCCACACACGTATTGCGGAGCTGTCCACTTTTATAGGACGATGCTTGCTTTACAGATGCACATCACACTCTCGTATACATCGTCTTTTATTAAGATTTCGCTAATACCAAAGCCTTTCCACGCATTCTAATGAAACACACCATCGGCTGCATCCAAGACAAGACCATTTTAATGATTGGCAGACGTTCAATTAGCAGCACATGTCAATCAATAACTCACAGACACACCTTCCTGACCTTTCGATACTACAATGGCTTTTGAACTAACTGGATGCATATATCTTCTACCTGGGCCCACCTGATCAACCAGTTTTTCCTCATCCTCGCCACCATCTCTATCTTATCTGGCTGGACTCGTATTGCATCCTTCACCCAATACCGCTTCCTTTGAACTTACAGACCTCCGAAGTTCACCGCCGCCATATTCTCTTGCAGACATTGCCCGACAGCTTCATTATTCTCATTAGTTCTGCTTGACCCGGTAATCTCTTGGGCTCTGTCCCTCCTCATATTTAAAGTCTCTAAAAATAGAATCTACCATCGTGAAATAAAACTAAATACAAATTACAAATTGAATAGTTCTCAGCATCTCACTTTCAGCCGACTTTATATGGCCGTCCCGTTCCTCTCCTGGCCACCCCTACTGTCTTACTTGGTAGCGCCCACACTGCATCCATCGCCCAGTTCCTCTTTTCTTCAGCTGCAGGCCTCTGAAATTCACAGCCGCCATGTTCCCTTGCAGACATTGCAAAATGTTGCGAACCATTTTGTCCGGCGTTGCCAACGATTCTAACAGTTCGCTGCTTTAAACCTTTTAGCATTTAAACAAACCATATTCGGCCAAAATGTTCTTCAAAATGTCCAGATCTGGCCTCTCACACCTACCCTACAATGCCTTTCTAAAAATAAATAATCACAATATATAACTATCTTACATATATTCATATGTACATACACCGCACCAATACCACCACATACATACCTGTATGTATATACAAACACACGCTCTCTCTTCCTTTCTCTACTCCTCTCTCTCTTTCTCTCCTCACCTCTCTCTTATGTATATCATAAGCGTATGTTCGAGAGCAAGATCCTAACCTCAAACCACACCAGCAGCAGCAGCAGCACCACCACCACCTCCACCACCGCCACCGCCAGCACCACCGCCGCCGCCGCCGCTACCTTTTTCCCATGCGCATTGAACTCGGGAACTTGTAAATCCAAAGTGTCCTTTCCGTAAGAGATCTGTGAGGGTCATTTGGTTGGTATTTCTAGCAATGTGAGCGACCACATTTAGGCTCTTGTTTCTGGCGCTAGTAATTTATTGTCGTGTTGATGACGGCGATGGTGGTGGTGGTGGTGATGATGGTGATGATGGTTGAGCAAACATAATGGCTGTGGTGGTGGTGGTGGTGGTGGTGATGGTGGTGGTGGTGGTGATGGTTATTTAACGGTGGTGGTGATGCTGTTGGTTTC
Source organism: Octopus bimaculoides (assembly GCF_046866305.1). NCBI lineage: Eukaryota > Metazoa > Mollusca > Cephalopoda > Octopoda > Octopodidae > Octopus > Octopus bimaculoides. Next base: position 2,257,782 of record NC_142928.1, on the reverse strand, counting down.
ATTTGCCGTTGTTGTTATTGTGGTAGTGGTAGGAGTGGTGGTAATGGTGGTAATGGTGGTGGTGGTGGTTATGGTTGGAAAGCCGTCTCCCCTCCTCCTCCCCTCCCCACCCCCAAACGAGGTGTCCAGCAACGCTGAGTTGGTTATCAATTGTCTGCTGTCGAGTCAATGATGCGTTTGTTGTGACTCGACAAAGACCGTACGATTTCGGATTTTCACACACACACACACACACACACACACACACACACACACACACACACACAATCTCTCCCGCCTCTCTCTCTCTCCCGCCTCTCCCTCTCTCTTCTTCCCTCTTTCTCTGTTTCTGTCTTCTCTCTCTGACTATTACTCACACATAGTCTCGCTCTCTCTTTCTCGCTACCCGCTTTCTCTTATTCCCTCCATCTCTCTCTTTCTCTCTCTTTAGACACACACACACACACACACACACAGTTGTATTTCTTACCCATAGTTTCTCTCTCTCCTTTTCTCTCTCCTTCTCTCTCTCCTTCTCTCTCTTTCTCTATCATGTCTCTATCTTTCCTCACACTCAGTTACTTCTTCCTCCCTGCTTCTCTCTCCCTTTTTCTCTCTCACCCTTTTCTCTCTCTCCCTTTTCTCTCCCTCTATCTCTCTCTCCATATTTTGCTCTGCCTCTCTCTCGCTTTGCCTCTCTCTTTCCCGCTATATCTCTCACTCTCTCCCACACCCATAATCGCTCCCTCTCTCTTTCTCGCTCCTCTTACTTTTTCTCCCTCTATCTCTCTGTCCATATCTCTCCCTGCCTCTCTCTTTGCCTCTTTCGCCCTCTGTCTATCTCCCTCTCTCTCTCCCTGCCTTTCTCTCCCCTCTCTCCCACTCTCTCCCTTCCTCTCTCTCTCTCCCACTATCTCTCTATCTTTATTTCTCTCCCTCCCTCCCTTCCCCACTCTGCCAGACTGTAAAAGCCGTGACATGGAAATCATTGCCTCACACCTTTCATCAAAGCTTTTTCCCTCTTGTTTTATTCTTGTTCTTCTCTATATTGTTCATGTTGCTGCTGCTGCTGCTGCTTCTGATGCAGCTGACGATGATGATGATGATGATGATGATGATGATGACATTGCTGCTGCTGTTGTTGTTGTTGTTGTTTAGATTGTTGTTCGATGATGGAAGGTTTTTTTCACCGAGCTTTTGTTTTGCGAAACACCGACACGGTTTATATAGGAGTGAATTAAGACACACACACACAACACACACACACACAAGCACACACACACACACACACACACATACACGCACGCACACACACACACAAATACACACACACACACGCTCACCATCATTCAAAACTCATATAAATACATATATGTATACACATTCACTCTATCACACACACACACACACACTCACGCACACACACACACACACACACACACACTCACGCACACACACACACACACACACACACACACACACACACACACACACACACACACACACACACACACACACACACACACACACACACACATATATATATATATATATATAAACGCTCATACTTACGCGCACGCGTATACATACGGATACATACACACCGAAACGCATGATGTATACCCTGACGTGTGTATAGTACCATGTTCGTGGATATTTGTACATTGTATAACATAAATGTTAATACACAACTTCAATAAAAGCCTTGTGTAACCTATATAGACGCACGTGTATGTCTGTGTGTATATATGTGCGTGTATATGAGTTTGTGTGTATGTGTGTGGGTGTTGTATAACATGCGTATATTTATAACGTAAGTAATGGGTTTGACAGTTTAAACGCGCATTCCCTATTACGTGCATACATATACATAATATATATGTGTGTGTGTGTGTGTGTTTATGTATTTACAAATATATACATATACACATATATTCACGTATGTATCTATACGTATATGTACATATATTTACGTAATAGTTTGAGTGAACATAATATATATATATATATATATATATATATATATATATATATATATATATATATATATATATATACATATATATACCTACAAACATATACATATACTTATGTATTTATATATATACATAAATACATATATATATGCATATAGATACATACATACATACATACATACGTACGCATAAATACATGTACATACATACACACACACACACACACATATATATATATATATATATATATATATATATATATATGTACACACACACACACACACACACACACACACATATATATATATACATATGTAGACACACATGTAAGTACAGGAAGAGGAGGTGATTGTGTGAGGTGAGAGACAACCACTGTTACATAGACAAATGCAAATAACCGAAATCTAATACGCATACACACACACACACACAAACACATGTACACACACTCTCACCCAAACAACGCCCCCTACACACAAACGCACACATATATACGTTTACACAAGTAAAATATCATTATATGTTTCTCTTCTAATTATTATTATTATTATTACTATTATTATTATTATTATTATTATTATTATTATTATTATTATTAGTCATGTTTGTAATTAGTGTAATACAATTATGTAATTGCATATTTTTACACGTGTATGTAATTACATTTATACAGCATCTATACAGAATAAATAAATAAGTAAATAAATAAATAAAATAAGATAAATAAACAAGCATAAAATAATATACACTTGCTGTGAGGAATTCTGTTATTTTTACTGTTAGTGAGTGAGAAATGGAGGGACAGCGCCCATCAAGTTTTCACATAAGTTGTGCCAGATTGAGGCAGTTAACGTTCAGTTGACGTGTTGATGGAACGTTTAAAAAGGGTACGTCGATGATATGGCTCAAAATGCTAGAAATAGTAACCAAATCCCCACTGATTTATATTCTGCGGTTTAGCAGAAAAAAAAAGTCGAATTGGACAGGTTGTATGATATGGTTATGAGTTCACTTGCATGATGGTCTCGTCTGGAACGTCATTTGATTATAGGTCTGCTTGGTCGGAATTGGCCTAGGGCGAAACAGCGAGAACAGTGTAGGCAAGGGTGTAATTTCATTGCAGACAGAGTCTGAGGACGAGAAACAACAGGACGATGTATGTAGGGCGGCGCCTGAAGGATAACACGGAAGAAGAGAAGGACTACTTAATGGAATGGGTCTTATTGGGGACGAGTGTGACTTCAAACCGCACCCCTTAATGGTGTGGGGACCCGGTTTGAGAGTTCCAAGGTTTTATGTAGCTCTAAGCTTCTGTTGTTCCTAGGTTCATCCTGACCTTGAGCAGTAGGACTTGTCAGGGCCCCAGCTATGAGTTGAATAACATGTAACCACTCGGGCCAAGTAGGTTGAAATCATGGGTACAGCACGATGGGTGGGTCTTATTTTGGCAAATGAACTAACTTGATCAATGGTGAATATCAACCGGATACTGAGCGGATTGAGAGACAACAAACTTCAACGCAGGGATCAACCAGTTCAGTTTGCGAACTGCTGCTATCATCTGCAATCGTGGTGTGTGCAGATGAGATATTTGAGCAATTGAAAGACAAAATGTAACCAGAATCCAGGTCAGATATTCATGCTGTATCGCTCGACCCAGCGTGGAAGAATTGTATTAGTCCAGGCAAGACACCCGACCGAATGATGAGGAAGTTTATGGCTTTAAAGAATCTTAGTCTGTTTTAGTTGCTGTAGAAAAGACCAGGGGAATAAAAAATAAAAAAAGAGAAAATAAAAACAAAGAAACAAACAGAGCATCTGTGAAACAAGGGGTTGTAGCGGCAGATGTATGAATCCTTACATACAGGCCACATTAAAGTGGCCTGTATGTTTCTATGAACGAAATACTATCGGAGATATTTGAATACAAAACCAAAATGAGTCTATTTGGGTGTTTAAGGTCATCAGCTGCTCGGAGATTAAATCCATTCTGAACATCTGCCCTATATCGGTCTACCTGTCTATGTATGCATTAATCAATGAACAAAAAAGAAAATGAGAAAAAGAAGACAACATGGGGAAGGGGGACGAGTTTCAACAAATGTTGCATTAGTTTAACACTTAAAAAAAAAGAAAGGGTCATGACGTTTCGGACGTAAGTCTTTCATCAGAAAAATAAACGAATGAGAAAAGGTGGTCGGAAAAAATAAGGTTACTTATGAGAGATAGTCGGAGACTGTGAGACTTCATATAATTAGAATACTCGAGAACATTAATTCTGTAATATTCTTGTGTAGCATGAGAATGATAACAAGACTATGTTCTTGGTTGTGTAGCGAGAATGTGATGACAATGATGTTTCAATGGTCATGTAGCGAAGATATGATGACAAAATTGGTTCTTTGGTTGTGTAGCAAAGATGTGATGATAAGGCAGTTTCCTTGGCTGTGCAGTGAGGGTGTGGCGACGAAAGCTGTTCTACTTGTTCTGCAGAGTAGATGTAATGACAAAGACTGTGTCGCTAGTTGTGTAAAGGAATAGAGACCGCCAGACTTCCGCTGTCGGATGTTTTTCCAGAATATTCTCCGTGGATAGAGTGAAGACCTACAAGCAATTACACATCATTCTTCGTGGATTATTCCTGCAATGAGAAAGTTGGAGACAACAATATAGATCATAATTTAGGAACACTCTGGTTGTGAGTGTTATAAGGATTTTCTGTCCAAAACATTAACACACAATTACAGAAAAATTATACGAAATCTAAAATATAACGTGTTTGTATGTTTGAAAATATGTAGTTACATATCTTGTATTACAAAGTGTTGTATATCAAATCTTCCCGGTAAATAAACAAACAATAGGTGCCTACTTCGAGTCTACATTCGATTAGAGTGCCACTGTCACATGGTACGCTCCCCCGCCCCATGATATACACTTTCACATTTAGCACTTTCCACTGCAGAGACATTACGAAAATAATTTTGTTTCCAATCTTTACGTACACACACACACACACACACACACACACACACACACACACACACACACACACACACACACACACACACACACACAAATGAATCCTTTTCTTCACCACCACTATAGAGACGAGATAGAATATGAAAAGTTCAAATATATATTTTAATAGCAATGCCATTAATTTCAATCGAATGATTAAGGTTTCTATGTGGAGAATAATGATTGATGTATTAAGGGAATAATAATAATAATAATAATGATAATAATAATAATAATAATCAAATATAATTTTCATAAAGGGAATGAAATATATTTAAATGGAATGATATACGTACATACATATTTATACATATTTATAGATACTTATAGAGAAAGGTGAATGCGCACACGGTTCGTGGCACACACACACACATAACTGCTGTCCATATGATTATATATAAACGGATTGGTACATATATGTGTCTGTTTGCGCTTCTGTGTATCTCAATACATACATACATACATATATATATATATATATATATATATATATATATATATATATATATATATATATATATATATATATATATATATATCTATATATCTATATATCTATGTTTA
>NC_142928.1:2232242-2244742 GCF_046866305.1 Octopus bimaculoides | reverse complement strand
GTGAAGTAGAATCAGTACTGTATATTTTATTATTATTATTTTTAAAATTTGTACGTATATATTTTGTTATAAATGCAAAGCAACACCACGGAGGAATCGACGTAAGCTTAAATAATAAACTCCAATAGGTGAACCGCAATATGGCGAGGGATTACTCTATGTATGTGTGTGTGTATGTGTGTATGTGTGTATGTGTGTATGTGTGTATCTATCTATCTATCTATCTATCTATCTATCTATCTATCTATCGCTATATGTATGTATGTATGTATGTATGTATGTATGTATGTATATATGTTTGTATGTTTGTATGCTTGTGCACATTTTAATGTCTTCCATTTGTCACATTCTCTTCGTGTTCACATTCAACAGATAAATGGTACATTTCCATACGATGAATTCTATAACTTGAAACACACACACACACACACACACACACACACACACACACACACACACTCACACACACACACACACACACACACACACACTCACACACACTCGCTCACTCCACCCTCCACCATACGTATATATATATATATATATATATATATATATATATACATATATATACATATATATATATATACACATTTATCCTCATATCTCTTAATGTCAATCTCTCTTTTACTGTTTGATCCTCTCCTTCAACCTCACCACTTCCCCTCTCATTTCACTATTACCTTCATATACATACACACATGAATGCATACATACACACAAACTCACATACACACACACACACATAAAGATATGCATGCATACACGCATATAAAACCACCCCCAATACAGAGACCCATTTCTCTCTTTCACCCATTAACTTTTTGTCTCACCTCCATTTCCTCTCTACCCATCTCGCGGACCATTTTCTCTCCACTTCTGTGACCCCTTGCCTGCCTGTCTGCCTGTATGTCATTCTTTATCCCCCTTTTCCTCCACACCCCCTGCTTTCAGTCTCATTCTCTCTTCCTTCTCCTCTCTGTCTCTCATCTATTCTTTACTTTCCTCTCTCTCTCTCTCTCTATCTATATATTTATATATATATATGTGTGTATATCCTCAACTACCATTTCTCATTTTGTCTCTCACTCTCGCTTCTCATCTCTCTTCCTCTTTGCCTGGTTTACTGTGTCTCTCCTTCACTAATGTATTCATGACATTTCCTCACTTATATCTTCTCTCCCTCTCTTTCACCCAGTATCTCTCTCTCTCTCTCCCACTCTTTTTTCGGTCTTCTTGATTACCTCTCACTTTCACTCTCTTTCCCACCAATCTTTGTTTCGCTCCATCTCGCTCCACTATTCTAGCTCCTCTAGTTTCACTTTCACTTTCACTTCCAATCATATTCCTAACCTTTCCATTTTCCATCAGTATTACCCCGATTCCTCATCTTTACTTTCTTCTTCTCCCTCTACTTCTTTTATTCACTCTGTTCACTCAGCCTTCCAGGGCTCCCTTTCTCTTACTGCCAGTCAGTTTGTCTCTCTCTCTCTCTCACTCACTCACTCACTCACTCACTCACTCACTCACTCACTCGCACACACACTCTCTCTCTTTCTGTGTCTATCTTCACCCATCCTTCATTTGCTTCCAACCACCTATCTCTCTTTTTCTCTTTCTCTCCCCTTTTATCTGTACGATGATCGATCAATCCTCCCCCCTCCCATAGCCTAACTCCATTTCCGACAGCTACCATCGAAAGAATCTTTTAAATGTTGCAAACACGTGCCCAAGCATGTTACCACATCGAATTACTGCACCCAGCCGTACACCGATTTCCGCAATCACTACACATCCCACATACGTACTCACTCTCTTACACACACACACACACACACACACACACACACACACACACACACACACACACACACACACACACACACGATACTTATATAGCCTCATAGAAACAAACATGCATGCAAAGGCACATGTATACATACACATGTATACAATCTTAAATACAAATATACAAACAGGCATACATGCATGCATACATACATGTATATTTGCATACAACACATATACACACAAATATATATATGCAGGCGTACACATATACAGATGCATATATACATACATACATACAAACATACTTACGTGCATGCATACAAACATTTATACATGTATGCATACATTTATATATACATACACACAAACACATGTATGCACACATACATTCACGCATGCATGCAGTCACATACATACATACGTGTATATATATATGTGTGTGTATGTGTGTGTGTGCATGTATATATTACACATCTGCACATACTTAGAAACATATACAAACATACACACATCCATACATACAAACACACACACACACACAAACACACTCTCTTATAGGTTACCTCTATGCAATCCAAGAACAAAGGTCTTCACGAAGTTCCTTCTACTCAAAAGACAGACATCAACCAGCAGACTACAAATGTAGGCGATGTAAACCAGCCTCAAAAAACAAGGAGACGCATTAGCTACATTACTGCCGTCTGAGAATGTCCTCCAGATATTGTCCTTTCATGAGACACGATGTGGTAGCCATGTTGTGGTAAGACAGAGCCATTTGGAAATAGATTGAGAAGGAAAGAAGATAGAAGCCAAGAAGAATGGATTGAGACCAATGGACCAAGAGAATATTGGTGAATTGAGAAGGAAAGGAAACAGAAGCCAGGAAGAACGGATTGAGACCAATGGAATAAAAGAATATCGGTGGAACTTAAGAACAAAAAAAAAAAAAACGAAAAAAACAACAAACAAAAGAAACAACAGCGACTGAATTAGTTCTGATGATGTTGGGGACCACGAAGTAATGGGTTAATCCATCCCTTTCGTTTATCTCTCTTTCTCTCTCTCTCTCTCTCTCTCACACACACACACACACACACACACACACACACACACACACACACACAAACACAGAAAACATGATTGAACACACAAACACACATATGTGTGTATGTATGTATATATATATATGTACATATATACTTATACACACACACACACACACACGCACACACACACACTTATGATACACACACACATACAGGTAGACAGACAAGCGAGTTAATACATTATTTCCAACCCCTTACAATCACGACCACCACCACCATCACCAGATCCACCACCACCACCACCACCACCATCACCACCATTTCCCCCGTTCCCTGATCAGTACCCTAAGTTCTATCAGCAGTGCTGACATCTCTGTTCCCTCTTTGGGCTTATCCTCCGATACGACAATCCCAAAATGATCATTCGTCAACTCGGTGTCCTACAAGCTATGGCCCTCTCTCTGCTAGCATGTTGATTAATTGAGAGAAATTATAATAGAATTACCAATTGGTCATTTCCTGCATTCTGCTAATGCTGGGGGCCATCGGAAGCATCTGAATGTAGCATCCATTGTGGAGCTGATAAGAGAGTCCATATTTCAAACCCATAAAATAAGGATTGTCGCTTTTATTGCGATGAAGAATCTCTTCTTGAGTTCTTTGGAGACAATGGATGCTCAAGTATTGCTTCTATCATCGAGCACTTTTCAAGCAGGGCCCGATACACGTTTATGTACCTCCCTGAATCCACTGAGAATATTCTGGAATATTTGACATCAGAAACTAGTTTGAGCAGGGTGCCATTACCGGTCTTGGACGGTTTATGGTCAATTACACTGTTGACCATGTAAATCTCAGGTTATTCTCTTGGCAGAAGGCCCGAACATCTATAATTTCATTCGACAACAAACCGATGTTAACAGCGAAATCTATGGGACAATTGGTCACACGAAACACTGAAGCCGAAATATTTGAGCTGCGGACTGGTGTTATACAAGATGACATATTAGTGATCTTTTTCTGGTCTATATCCTATGTGACAGTGGAGCTTGCCATTATTTCAAGAAAGTCTGAGAATGTTTAATTCCCTAACGTTGACTAGACAAGACTTTGTCGATGATATTACATTGAGAAACCCCTGAATTCTATCATTTCTTTCATTTTTGAGGACCTAATTTTAGTTTTGCTCCAGGTATGTGTACTTTTAAATGCATGAACAGGGACCACATTTCACAAGTGAAACAGCGTAGACCAGGTGTCATTGTACATAATACGAAAATAACAGAATGTTTTGTGACAGACTTTGTAATTCCTTTAGACAAAGATTACAGAATGAAAAGTCGAAAAGATCATAAAGAATAGCGAAATAAAAGAAGAAAGGACGAAATGTGGAAATGCCCAGCTGCAAAAGGATCTTTTGGTTTATGCGTGAAAACAAACATCTATCGTACCACTTGGGCGGTTGGATATCAAGACATGTCCAAAAATCTTCTCTCTCTCAAATGACTCATATTTTTTTTAGATAAGACCTTTCTGTATAAAGCAGTGGTTCCCAACCAGGTTTTGCCAATGGATCCCTATTTTACTCAACTGGACCCTCTTAGCCATTCCGTGTTAAAAATAAAAAAAAACTATTATAGTTTGATAATGAAACAATTAGGAATTGCATAAAAAATTGTTTAAATACTTCTTATTTTATTGTGGAAGTATAACCTATTTATGCAAACTTTAACAACAAAATCTTGCATGGATCCCTAAGGGACATATGAACCCCAGTTGAGAAGCACAAGTATAAAGCCATATGCTGAGTTTCGCTTTTGCATTTGGTTTATAAGATTTTTGATGTGAATTCCTGTGTTGAAATAAAAATCTTGTCTTGGGAGGGTCATTAAGACAATAATAATAATGAACATACACACTGGTTCAATATCACTTCTTTATTGTTAGACAATTGGTTCAATATCACTTCTTTATTGTTAGACAATTGGTTCAATATGTAACTGACTAAATCGATCGTTTGCTTAATGTGTTGGTTAAGCAATCAATCGGTTGTTTGTTTGACAAAGTCCTTTCGTCGCTATTCGCGACCTCATCAACGATATACCCTCACTCTAGTTGGTTAGACTAATAAAGAACTGATATCTAAACGAACCCACGAGGGGGCGGTCTCTATGAAATTGCTTGGTCTGCTAAAACTAGCAGCCGAATCTTTCTCAAACCATCGATAGTTTAAAAAAGGGACACATTGTACTCCCCCCCACCAACACCGTCAACACCACCACCACCACCAACACCACTATATTACCACAATCACCACCGCCAATCGCAGACAAACAGATTAATGCATACGTTATTCCAATACCCCACTACACTATAGGATATAGAAAAGTGTTAGTCATGACTGGAACGCCTTCGATCATAGATCTGCTCTATCAAGAATGATGCGATATCGAACAATAAATTGCTATATCTACCCTGGAAGGTTACAAGGTAAAGTTGACTTCAATGGGATTTGAACCCAGTACCACAAGGACGTAACTCAATACCTCCAGTACGATTCCGCAAAAGGAATGCTTAATTGATTTTACTATTTATGGGAAGCTATAATTAATTAGATCGACCTAAGTACTACCAAGCGGTACTTATTTTATCGCTGGTCTCCGTTCAAATCAAGCCAAAGTCAACATTACATTTTATCCTTGCAGGGTGTGTACTTCTCTCAGGTCACGTGTGTGTGTGTGTGTGTGTGTGTGTGTGTGAGTATTTTCAGCCATTCGCATTTCTATATTTCCGTTTATCGAATGAAAATATTAGAATTACATACATACATACATGTATATATATATATATGTGTGTGTGTGTGTGTGTGTGTGTGTGTGTGTGTGTGTGTGTATGTGTGTATAGATGGGTGTATATAATATATATGAATATGTGTGTGTGCGTGTGTGTCTGTGTATATGTGTGTATATATGCACACACTACATGCAATAACAACCCAACAGAAAGAAAAAAAAGACAAAAAGAAATCAATCAACCTCTACAGATGAACTTTGTGGCAGTGGTGGAGGAGGAGGAGGAGGGAGAGGAGGAAAAGGAGGAGAAGGAAGAAGAACATACGTAAGGGGAAGTAAGTTATTCTTGTACAGTATATACATATATATATATATATATATACATATATACATATATACATATTCATACATACATATATATATGTATACATATATACATATTCAAAATATGTGTATGCATTTATTTTCGAAAACGACCCCTTTCCACTGTCCCCTAACACACACACACACAAACAAAAACAACAACAGAAGCAGCAACAACAACAACGACAACAATTATAAGGATTCAATGGATTCATTTTTGAAAATGCGCAATGAGAAATTCTTTCCATTTGATGCGGTTGGCATTCTAAATGGTTCCTTCTGATAGAAGTCAATGGATTTCTCATAGTGAAGCGTGACTTGCACAGAAATATTACCCTAACATCATCGCATATATAAAACAACTTACAACCTCGCACAATAATCAGTTCGAATACAATTTATAAATATCGAATGTCAAATATGCATGTATATATGCATGCGTGTATACATGCACGCAAATACGTACATACATACGTACATACACACACACACACACACACACACACACACACACACACACACACATATATATATATATATATATGTATATAAACATACGTGTATACATGTGTGTATATGCATATATATGTATGTATCTATGCATGTATATATGTCTGCACACATGCATATGATTTATATGCATAAAAAATGCATACATATAACATATATATATACGTGTTATATGCATGCATTATGTATGTATCATATGTGTATATATATATATGCATTCATATATACATATATATACATACGTATATATACATATTTGTATATGTATATATATATGTATATATCTATATATATATATATATATATATATATATATATATATATATATATATATATATATATATATATATATATATATATATATATATATGTATTTGTATATGTATATGCACATATATATATATATATTCATATGTATATAGATCTTTTCTTGTAAACATTAGCTCATATAAAAGCTATCTAGTCATCTTCATATCACTATATATTCATATATACACGCAAACGTTCGCCCGCACACACAATCTCACGTTCACACACGCTCACACACGTATCTACACACATGCATATTCGTATAACATACATATACATTTGCATATACATATTTTGGAAAATGCAGGAGAGTGCCTTTTATAGAAAGGAGTTCTGAGAGCGAGTGTGTTTGTATTTCCCTTAGAAATCAACAAATATGTACTTGTGAGTTTGCACAAAGATATTGTCATACTTAGAATCGTAATGCCAGGCATTGAGACCATATATATATATATATATATATATATATATATATATATATATATATATATATATGTATGTATGTATGTATATGTATGTATGTATGTATGTATGTATGTATGTAAAGATACATGTAGAAACATGTATATCCATGAATATACATATATATGCATGTATATATATTTGAAGTATACGTATGTTTACAGATATGATCATCAATAAATATGTATATATCTATAGTATGTCTATATCTATCGATAGTTATAACGTGTGGAAACGCATCTCTATTAATATGTATAAGTATGAATATAGACATGTTTATCTATATATAGATGTGTATGGCTATATATTATATGTTTGTCTATAGATGTCTTTTATATCTCTATCTATCTGTATTAAAGTCAATATGAGATGGAAGAGGGCGGCATCGCTGCAGTTATTGGAACGGTTCACACGTAATGTGACATTGCGCGCGCACACACACACACACACACACACACACACACACACACACACATGCAGCCACACACACATATAGTGTTATTGATGAGAGAGGATGGAGAAGTAGCGACAATGATAGTGATAATAATACCAAGGGCGACATGAATCGCATTAGCTCTGAGCCAATGGGAGTGAAGGAGCTGACAAGCGTCACTGGAAGGGCTTCTACGTGGCCACTCGATCTGCTAGACATAACAACCAAATCTTCTTTAATTTATATCCTAATGTTTTAGAAAATATTATAAGGATTCAAATCTGTAAACTAGGAGACAGACAGACCTGAAACACGCCTGGTGTAGAGAGGGCATGTCATTGTTGAGATCGTGAATGGCGGCGAAAGAACTTTGACGAACATGAATGATTGATTGATTGATTGACTAAACAATTAATCAAGTAATTAAATAAAGAAATGAAAGAGAACCAGTGCGTGTTTTTATTATTGGCATAATGGCCCTCCCAAGATACAAAAAATATAAACTGTTTCAGCACACGAGTTCTGATCAAGAATCTTGCCAGCCAAATACAAAAACATACAAAACATACTGGATAATGTAGTTCTCTGCGTAAGAAACGACGTGATGGCCATGGATAGAATATTTTTGGTCATATCTCAGCTCGATCAGGGCTGAGATGGAGTTAAAGAAGATCAACGAAAATAGGATAATAAAATATGGACTCCAGCTCATAATTCTTATTTTATCAAATCCCGAAATGATAAAAAAAAAAAAAACTAATAAAATTGATTGCGGCTGGATTTGAACCCAGACCGCAGTGTGACAGAACAAGCACTGTAATTTATTGTAACAGACTCCTAACGATTCTGCCAATACATCAATCTTGGGATAAATAATACAGCCTCGAAGCCAACCGTTTTGAGGCGAATTCCTTGATACCATCGGCCCAACTACTAGAGTCTTACTTTATTTTATCGGCCCCCGGAGGGATGGAAGACAAAGTTGATTCAGTGGGATTAGGACTCAGAACGTTAAAAACCTAGAAGAAATACTTCAAGACATTTTATTCGATGCTCTAACGATTCTTATTTCTTTATTGCCCGCAAGGGGCTAAACATAGAGGGGACAAACAAGGACAGACAAAGGAATTAAGTCGATTACATCGACCCCATGGCGTAACTGGTACTTAATTTATCGAGCCCGAAAGGATAAAAGGCAAAGTCGACCTCAGCAGAATTTGAACTCAGAACGTTACGACAGACGAAATGCCACTAAGCACTTCGCCCGGCGCGCTAACGATTCTTCCAGCTCACCGTTTTAATGTGATAACGATGGACTCCCCCGTCGTCGACGACGTATGAACGTTCAGCTTTTTGCCGAACGACCTCCACGATTGATTTGTTTATAACGATCAAATGTTCGTAACGCACATTAGCTCACTCTCTCCATCAAATCGATGTTGCTTGAACAGGTGTACAGGTGTGCCATGCGTCAGATTTCAAAATGATTGCAGGGCAACGTGAGATGAAGTGTTTTGCTCAAGAACACAACGCACCACTCGGTCTAGGAACTGAAACGACGATCTTGCTATCGAGAGTGCAACACCTTAACCACTAAAACAAGCGTCCTAGTTTAATAATAATAATAATAATAATAATAATAATAATAATAATACTAATGTCAGAAATATCTAGATAATATCCCAGGAGAATCATGTCTCAGAGAAATTCAAAAGATTGTGCTGACAAGCACAGCTCATATGCTTAGAAAAACCTTATCAATTTAAATGTATGTATTGTATTACATACATTTCTGGCAGCAGACAGCGTGCTTCACAAGAGGCTTTCCTCCTTTCTACAGAAAGCGGAAAAGGATTCTGTCCAACTTGTTCAGCCACAAATCAAGGCAAGGCACCACGGTCAGACGGTAGCTGATAACAGATGCTATAAACATCTGCACCACCTCCGCCTTCCCTAGCAAGGTTAACGCCCGCCCAGACCAGGTCTGGTTTAGAGCAGTCACCTTACTGACTACCTCACACCAATTTTTCTCTATCTGGAGGTCTGGTCCAAACCACACCCCAAACAGCTTAACAGGCCTTTCCGTCCAACGCCCGACGACGTTATTGGACATCATCGGCTTGTCTCTCCAGGTGCCGAGTTGCAAACCGACCGACTAACGTTTGCTCCTGCCACCACCTCGTAACTTTTGATGGTCTCCTCCACCACTGGAAGCTGGCTCTCATCCGCCATGATGATGGTGATGTCATCCGCATACGCCGTAGCTCCACCTCCGCACCACAGATCATTCGGTGCGGCCCCTAGTGCTTCCAACTTCCGCAGCTATGGCTCAAGAGCCAGTACATACAAAAGCGTAGACAGGGGACACCTCTGACGCACTGAGCGTTCGATCCAGAATAGTTTCGAGAAGAATCCATTCACTTTGACTGCAGACTCGAATGGCTCTTTTGAGGGCGAACCACCACCGGTTATTAACCACAGAACCGGTTAAAGCCCTCTGTACTAGTTCCTTAATCCGGCTACAGTATGCCTCGCAAGTCAAAATAGACTTGTTTAGCTTCCTCTCTTAACTACACTATCTATGTTCAGCGTACACTTAACCATTCTATGGTCAGTGTAGGATACCTGAACAAGCTGTGGACAACTAAAGCTAGTCTTATCTCTAGCTCTTATCACTATCCTAGCTAAGTAAGACTTGAACCTTCTGTTGCCATTCATCCAGGTCCACTCTGGGACGTTCGGATGGTCAATTATGTAACGATCTGCTAGCTGAAATCGCTTAAGCAGATCTATGAGACGTGAGTTCGTTTTCCTATCAATCGAGCCAACGTTATCGATGCGTGCGTCAACGACAGCGTTATAGTCACCTAACACCACTAATGTCTTCGAAGTTACGAGAAATTTCTCCAAGCACCGATAAAAATCAATTTGTAATCCTCCAGCACAGGGTGCATAGATTACGATCAACCCGAAGGCTCTACCACAGTACGTCATATCAAGGACGACTAGCCCACCTTCAGGGTCCCCATAGACTGTACTTGTCTGTAGAGTCAAGCCTTTTCGGACGAGTACTACTACACCTACTCGACCTCCGGTCTGGCCAGGAGACATGATTTTCTCAGCCGTTCAGGAGGAGCGAGAAGGTTTGTAGACTGTCCAGCTTGGTCTCTGTAGCAACCATCACATGTATATCATGTGATCTGAGGTCGTCGAGGAGGCAAGCTTTCTTCCATTTGGAGCTTAAACCACGTACATTTAAGCACCCAAGTTAAGTGAAGCCATAAACCTGGGGGAAAAAAACAAAGGCTCTACTTACCCTTACTTGGAGATGCTGGGACGATTTCACCAAGCGTGAGTCGGACCCCTCCTTTCTGTCCCTCTCCAGGCAAGAGTTTTTTCTCCGCGGTAACGGGTGAAATTTGCCATTAGAAGTTGAAATATGCCACAAGCATATTTTAACTAACTTAAAGTACGTATATATACAGTGTGCGTAAGGTATTTGATGACATACCTTTTTGGGGACATTGCTGCATTTTTCGCTTACTCTGTATAATCTTTGTTTCAGAAAATAATAATGGCAGACCCTCGGCTTACTCAAGAAATAAAGAGGTATTCTGTTATTGTGGTTAAAAAGGTTGAGCATAGCGATTTAGAAATATCTCGATTTTTAAAAGTTGACAGATCTTTCTTCTACAAAGTTTGTAAGGAGTTAGAGACTGAAGATAGAAACGTGTTACCAGTATCAAAGCATAAAAAGCATAAAAAGCATTCTAAACGCTTTGAAATCATCAGAACATCTGAATTTATCCAGTAAGTTCAACAGACCATTGATTACAATCCCAGAAAGTCCATGAGGTCAATTGCAAAATCGTGTTTATATATTTGATCTGAGATGTACCTGTTGAGGACGATTTTACCTAGCAAATTATTTTATTTGCTAAACTAAAATCAGAAACCAACTGGTCCAGGAAACTAGATGGTAAAAGTTTTATTTTTCATTTCGTTCCCTTCGGGATTTTATCCCTAATTTGTGGTTTTGGAACCTAGCTGTTCTTTCTGGCGTGACGAATCCCATGAGTAGATTCCTCTTATGTGTTTAAATGTACACTGTGTTTTATGAGTAATACATAGTCTTTGGGCTAAATTTTTACTAGCTAGGCCACTGGAAGTGAAAATTTCTATTAATTTCCATTTCCATTTCCATTTCCATTTCCCTTAGATATGATTAAGTATATATATATATATATATATATATATACGACGGGCTTCTTTCAGTTTCCGTCTACCAAATCCACTCACAAGGCTTTGGTCGGCCCGAGGCTATAGTAGAAGACACTTGCCCAAGGTGCCACACAGTGGGACTGAACCCGGAACTATGTGGTTCGTAAGCAAGCTACTTACCAAACAACCACTCCTACGCCATATATATATGTATATGTATATATATATATATATATACATACACACACACAGACATACATACATACACATACATGTCCAAACACATTTATATGTGTGTGTGTGTGTGTGTGTGTGTGTGTGCGTGCGTGCGTGCATGCGTGTAAAACAAGGCAAGTAAGCATGTGACGAAAGGAATGACGGGAAAAGCAGTTCCTAGCACTACGTATGTCTCCAAAGTGGAAAAAATGATTTGGATTTTCTTTCAAGTTCGGAAACGTACTCAGTGCGTAACTACTTTCTCCATTATTTTCCTACACATATTTACTTATTGCATACTTTACACAAAAAGTTGCTTTGCAATCTGGTGTTTAATTTTGATATGGGACGAAGTGT
>NC_142928.1:2214742-2224742 GCF_046866305.1 Octopus bimaculoides | reverse complement strand
ACGATGATGATGACGATGACAATGCTATTGACGATGACGGTGATGATGATGATGATGATGATGAGGATGATGATGATGATGATGATGATGGTGATGATGATGATGAGGATGATGATGATGGTGATGATGATGGTGATGATGAGGATGATGATGATGATGATGGTGATGATGATGGTGATGATGAGGATGATGATGATGATGGTGATGATGATGAGGATGATGATGATGGTGATGATGATGGTGATGATGATGATGAGGATGATGATGATGGTGATGATGATGGTGATGATGATGATGAGGATGATGATGATGGTGATGATGATGGTGATGATGAGGATGATGATGATGATGGTGATGATGATGGTGATGATGATGATAAAGATGATTTCTTTTTTCAAAATGCAATGAGGTTGGCTCTAAAGATTTGTGTGGTGCGTTGAACCGGTGAATAACCAAACAAGCCTTTGTTATGTTTAAAGGAGAAACGTAGTAACTTTCTCAACAAATTCTTTTCGTAAAAAACGATCGATTTATTTAGAATATTAAGTAAACTTCGTATTTAACTCAGTGTTGAGTACGATACCTTTAAAAACATTGTGTTGGGTCAAAAGTTTTGCAATGTTTTGGTAATTTATTTGCTTTATTAGTCAAGTTACAACAAAAGTAGCCAAGCTTCGAAGTAGAGGCCATCTTGTTGCGCTGTCTGGAGCCACCTTTCTGCCAGTTTTTAAAAATTTATTTTACCTCACACTGACACCAGTTCTTATCTTTCGAGGTGAAGAACTCTTTCACTGAAGCTTCCACCTCCTCCTGGTTGATGAAGTGTCGCGAGCACAGGAAGTGAGTCGTTTCGGAACGCTCCCTTCGCCTTTACTCCAACCAAGTCGTTAAGGTTCTACTAAAGAACTTGGTCGGCGAATTCTTTCGATGAGGTCTTGCAGCATATCCCAACCAACCCAGTCGATGCTTGTAAGTGATAATGGATACAGGGCATTTGTCTACTCTTCATCTGATAAAGTCGTTCTATTTGTGGCCTAGCATTTTCCGGAATCATCTTCTGTCAAAGTGTCTAGCTTCTTTTCTTGTCTAGTTTTCAGGTGCCTGATTATTTAATCTATCATCCAATAAGCATTAATAAAGGGTGGTGGGTTAGTTGAACTTCTACACGGTTGAGTGAGATACCTTGTAGTATCTGTTCTAACTATCTTCGCTCTGACGAAGACATCGTATGCGACGATACCGGAGTCAAACTGGAGCAACGAAAATCAACGACCTTTCCATCGGAAGAACATCGGTGGCGTAGAGAGAAACTGCCAGCCTTCCTCAGAATAACTTTACCAGGCCCAATCATACACATACGTAGAAGCATGGTTAGTTTGACCAAAGGAAGCCATATTGTTTAATTCAACAGTATTTTCTATTTAATCATTTTTCTGTTATCATTAATCTATTGAATACCTTTGCTTCAATTCATTATGAAAAATATTTAGTAAAATACTCAGTCACTATTAAACTAATGTTTTTCTAATATAAATTCATTTGAAATTTTGATGGAAGGTTTTAGTTTAAATCGATTTAAATCCTTTGATATCATAATTCTGTTAAAATACACTGTCCTTGCTTGAAATAATTTGGAAAATAATGATGAATTTAGTATCAGAACGTTGTTATTATTAAGCTGCTGTCCATCTTCACGTTCTGAGTTCAAATTCCACTGAGGTCGACTTTACCTTTCATCCTTTCGGGGTCGATTAAATAAGTACCAGTTACGCACTGGGGTCGATGTAATCGACTAGTCTCCACTCCCAAAATTTCAGGCCTTCTGCCTTTAGTAGAAAGGATTATTATGCTGCCGTAAGGCGGTGAGCTGGCAGAATCGTTAGCACACCGAGCGAAATGCTTAGCGGTATTTCGTCTGTCTTTACGTTCTGAGTTCAAATTCCGCCGAGGTCGACTTTGATTTCCATCCTTTCGGGGTCGATAAATTAAGTACCAGTTGAACACTGGGGTCGATGTAATCGACACATCCACTCCCTCAAAATGGCTGCTCTTGTGGCAAAATTTAAAACCATAATTATGCTGCTGTTTGTTCCGGCTCTTTACGTTCTGAGTTCAAATACTACCAAAGACGATTTTGCCTTTCATTCTTTCGAAGTCAATAAAATAATGTATCAGCCGAGCACCAGTGTTAATGCAACTGATTTTCCCCTCCCCTCACAATTGTCGTTCTGGTGACAAAATTGGAGAGAATTATTAAACTGTTTGAAACATAAAGTAGAAAGAAATTCCAATGGAAGGTTTTAATTTAGAATTCTTACGAAAACAACTTGTTAGTACCACAGAGCCAAGGGCAATCTCGGGAGATTTGGCATGGCTGGGAAGTGCTGCCACACTCACCGTACTCTCCAGATTTGGCACCAACGGATTTCAACCTCTTTCGATCTCTTTCAAATGCTAAGCGCGGAGTTTCGTTCAATACTGATGCAGAATTGAGATGTTGGTTGGGTCAATTTTTCGTGTCGAAATCGTGTGATTTCTACCAACAAGGTATTGAAAATCTTGTTGAACGTTGGGAAGAAGTTGTAAACAACAAGGGTGAATACATTATTGATTAATTTGTAGTTATTTTTTTTTATTAAACCTTTTAAAAAATTAAATTTTAAAAAACGGCGGGAACTTAGTTGCCAACCCAATATATATATATATATATATATATATATATATATATATATATATATATATATATATGTATACATACACACACACACACACATATATACGCACACACATATATATATATATATATTTATACTCATTTATATATATACCGCTTAGATGATTTGAACTTACACTCCGAAGTGTTTATCGAAGATTAAGTCTACTGGGTATAGAGCGGTAATATGAGAAATCAAGGTGAAATCCATACACGTGTGTGTGTGTGTGTGTGTGTGTGTGTGTGTGTGTGTGTGTGTGTGTGTGTGTGTGTGTGTGTGTGTGTGTGTCTTTGTCCCCCACCACCACTTGACCACCGGTGTTGGTGTGTTTACATTCCCGAATCTAGCGGTTCGGCAACAGAGACCGATAGAATATGTACTAGGCATCTAAAAAAACAGTATTGGGGTTGATTCATTCGACTAAAAATTCTTCAAGGCGGTGCTCCAACATGGCCGCATTTCTAATGATTGAAACGAATGCAAGATAAAATATAATAGATAATATTTAGATAAATTCTAGAAAGATCTCTGTTGTCTTTCCGGGCAACGACGAGAGGAAATCAAGTGTGATAAGGCAGGATATTATCAACAGGAGACGCTAATGAAGCCAACCTTGGCTTCGTGAGGAGAAAAATCGATAAACGATGACAAGTCGAGATTGTTGTTCGCTATTGTAGCCACTGCCTGACCTCGATCTGTTTATCTCCAGAATACCTTTTTTGCATTTGCTTAAAGTGAAAAGATAATAAAAAATGTATATAAATGAAAAATAAAACTCGACAAGAATAGAAGCAATAACATTGATGCAAATTACAAAAACAACAGCAATAATAATCGTTTCTTTATTGGCCACAAGGGCCGTTCAACAATAATAATAATAATGATGATAATTATGCCCTGACAGGCAGTGGCTCTCATGGCTTCTGATCTTAATTGATTGGACGTGTTATCACGTACATTTTTTGTCTTGGTATAAAAGATGGACTACAGTAAATATTCTGCTTAATACTACAGAATTGCTTGTCAGTTGCTTGACAATGATGATGATGATAATAATAATAATAATCAATAATAATAATAATAATAATAATAATAATAATAATAATAATAATAATAATAATAATGTTTGTCCGATTGCAGCCAGATGCGACGCTGTGGAGTTCATTCTTTCCATAAGCGAGGTTACTATTTTCGTAACATATATCGATTTCTTACTTGAGAAATAAACTTGCACATTTTTCAGACGATTCATGAGGATTGATATTCATGCCTTTCCCAAAGATATTAACGACGTCATTAAAACGATGAGACTATAAGACTAAGCAGCAAAACGAGATTGCTAACGCATCTGGCCAAGACCCAAACGTTCTCGGCGGCGCTCAGCAATGTTGTTAAGAGAAAATCGTCTATTTTCTGTTTAATCTTTTCTACTCTAAGCACAAAGCTCGAAATTTTTAGGGAAGGGGCCAGTCAATTAGATCGACCCTAGTACGCAACTGGTACTTAATTTATCGACCCCAAAAGGATGAAAGACAAAGTCCACTTCGGCGAATTTTGAACTCAGAACATAAAGACGGACGAAATACCGTTAAGCGTTTCACCCGGCGTGCTAACGTTTCTGCCAACTCAGATAAAACTCATCACTTACAGACCCTGTCAGACTAGTCAGAATGATGTGGTTGATACACAGAGATCGTGTTCGTTTCTAGTTATTTCCATTCCAGGACGAGTTGGTCAAAAAGAAGGGGTTTAGCTCAGTATTATAGCAAAACGATTGTGTGTGTGTAGTCGATGCGTGGATGGCTGTGTGGTTAAGAAGCTCGCTTCGCAACCATGTGGTTTCAGGTTCAGTTCCACTGCCCGTCGTCACCTTGGACAAGTCTCTTCCACTAAAGTCTCGGGCTGACCAATGCTTTGTTAGTGGATTTGGTAGACGGAAACTGTATGGAAATCCGTCGCATATGCATATGTGCGTGCGCGCGTGTATGAGCCTTTGTATTTATCATCGCTTTACAACTGGTATTGGTTTGTTTACGTCCCCTTAAGTTATCAGTTCAGCAAAAGGAAATGATAGCGTAAGTACTGGAGCCGATTTGTTCCGATAAACCTTTGAAAGCTGTGCCCCAGCATGGCCGGCGTCCACTGACAGAAACAAGTAAAGCATTTATACGGATCTGCTATTACTCCCTGTGTACAGATTTGTAGCAAGATCTATTGAGACATTAACATTTAAATGTTTGTCCGACGACACAACCTTGTGTGAAGGCCCCTAATGTCACTGACCCTAAACGTTTCCTGTTTGTTTGCGCACGTTTCTAACAAAACCGATTAAAGAAATCGATAATGTTTTATCCAATTGCACAACATAGCTTCAATAGTCAGATTATCAGAAACCTCTATAAGTCTCTTAATCACGTCTTCTTCGCTCTCTCTGACACTCAGAGCTATAATAACTTACTTCAGATCTGGATATTACCGAAACTGTTCGAATAAATATCTCAGAATCTATGCCATGTTTACTCTTTTACTTGTTTCAGTCATTTGACCGCGGTCATGCTGGAGCACCGCCTTTAGTCGAGCAAATCGACCCCAGGACTTATGCTTTGGAAGCCTAGTACTTATTCAATCGGTCTCTTTTTGCCGAACCGCTAAAGTTACGGGGACGTAAACACACAAGCATCGGTTGTCAAGCGATGGTAGGGAGACAAACACAGACACACAAACAAACACACACACACACACACACACACACACACACACACACACACACACACACACACACACACACACACACACATATATATATACATATATACGACGGGCATTTTTCAGTTTCCGTCTACCAAATCCACTTACAAGGCTTTCGTCGGCTCGAGGCTATAGTAGAAGACACTTGCTCAAGGTGCCACACAGTGGGACTGAACCCGGAACTATGTGGTTGATAAGCAAGCTACTTACCACACAGTCACTCCTGTGCCTACATGGTTTTTCTTTTCTTACAAACAAATTTTTGTAAGGTGATGTTATGTCGACAACTTAATGTGGCAGTCCCATAAAAGGGAAGAATGCTACTGCCATTTAGCCCTAGGATTCCCCCGGTCCGTACAAGTTCCGAGTCGACCATTCGCCGCCAGCCGACCCCCTGCCGCGCGTCGCGGTGCGACGACCGACCCCACGCGAGGAGGAGCCGGGCTGCGCGCACCGACGCGACGGCGAGCCAGAAGCCGTGTCGCTCCACGGCGTCCCGGGTGTGGAGCCGTGTTGTTCACGCCCACCATGCCCGGGCCGCCTGTTGGCCTTGACACCTTTTCTGTGTCCTTATGTTTTCAAAGGGGGAAATAAGCACCTCCAGCCAGCAAAGCCAGCATCCAGAGACTAATTTCAGAGTCATTGCTCATCATCAGTCTGGAGTAGCATGGCCTGCTGGCTGTCGATGCTTATTCGCCTTTGAAAACATAATTTTTTTGTAGTTTAGGGAAAAAACAAAAGGAAAACCTCAAAACAAAATAGAAGTCTAAAATAATTCTTTCGAATTTCGGCACAAAGCCGGCAACTTGAAAGGAGGAGATGGTAAATCGATTATATCGATTCCAGTACTTGACTGATATTATTTTTATCGATCCGAGAAGATGAAAGGCGGAGGCAACCTCAGCGGAATTCGAAATCAGAACGTAATGAGTTGGAAGAAATATCGTAAAGAATTATTCCTACAAGCTCCACAAAGTTTCAAATAAATCTTTCTAATTTTGGAAAAAGGTCAGCCATTTCGAGAGAAGGGCAAGCCGATTACAGTAATCCCTCGCCATATCACGGTTCACCTATCGCGGTTCACCTATCGCGGTTCACTTATCGCGGTTCACCTATCGCGGTCCACCTATCGCAGTTTATTATTTAAGCTTACGTTGATTCCACCGTGGTGTTGCTTTGCATTCATAAAAAAATAAATATATACAAATTATAAAAACAATAAAAAAATAAACAGTACAGTACTGTTTCTATTTCGCGGACTTTCACCTATCGAGTGGGGTATTGGAACATAACACCCGCGATAGTCGAGGGATTACTGTACATTAACCTCAGTACTTGGCTGCTACTTCTTTTATCGCTCCCATCTCTTCGAAATGATGAAGGGCTAAGTCGACCATGGCAGAATTTGATCTCAGAACATCATGACTCGCCATTTCTTGCTGATGCTCTAACAATTGTGCCAGTTCACCGATAGAGCGTGCAAGTTTATAATCTTTTCTACTATAGGCACGAGGCCTGAAATTTTGTGGGGGAGGGGACTAGACGATTACATCGACGCCAGTGTTTCACTGGTACTTAATTTATCGACCCCGAATGGATAAAAAGCAAAGTCGACCCCGGCGGAATTTGAACTCAGAACGTAGCGGCAGACGAAATACCGCTAGGCATTTCGCCCAGTGCAAACAATTCTGCCAGATGCCCACTAGATTGAGGACGTTCATAATACAAGGTGGTATAAAGAGGTTCCGGACCTCTTATGTTTAATAAAAAACAATTTATTTACCTAAGTTTTGACATCATCTCCTTCGAAATAGTCATCTTGTGCAGCAATACACTGGTCTCAGCGTTGCTGCCACTTTTGGAATCTGACCTGGAAGTCATTTTCCGTAAGCGAGTCGAGGATCTTCTGTGATTCTCTCTGCATCTTGACAACTGTATTAAAACGGCAACCTTTAAGCTGCATTTTCACATAGGGGAAGTGATGGAAGTCCGCGGGTGCTAAATCTGGCAAATAGGGTGAGTGCCGAAGCGATACCATGTTGTTTTTGGCGAGAAACTCACGCGTGAGTAGAGCTCGGTGGAGAATCCAATTTTTTGCCCTCCACAGATCCGGTCGCTTTCTCCGAAAATCATCCCTCGAACGCCTCAAAATGTTGCAGTAGAACTCTCGGTCGACGGTCTGGCCCTGGAGGACGAATTCTCGATGCACGATACCACATTTCCGGGGCTGACGCTCGTGGCAAGTCTTCCAGATTTCTCATCGCCTTTTAAGGACGTTTTTCCACTTTTGAAGCGCCCGTGCCACGCGGAACATTGTATACGACCCGTTGCCTCTTAGCCGTAAGCTTGCTGAATTATGCTCAATGTCTTTGTAGCAGACTTTCCAAGTTTAACGCAAAATTTCACGCTGACTATTTGTTGCTGTCCATGACAAAATCGCAGACGACAGCATACACGTGATCACAAATCCAAATTTCCGAACTTGCGAAGTAAACACAGCGATATCACTTCGCACACTGCCTCATGAAAGTCATTACTAGCTCTCACTGCGCACGCAACCGTGTGTTGCCATCTGTTGGCGCGCTATCAAAAAGTCCGGGAACCTTTTGATATCACCTCGTAATGATGTTAGTTTCTCAGTAACAATAACACTACATTCCGTGAAGAAATGTTCATCTTAAACAATCTTGATACATTTTGCTCAATATTTCAGAAATATTTTAGAAATTTAGTTTACAATTACTACAATTGATACAGAACTTCCTGTTTCGTGTCATCAAGCACGAGGTTTCTCCATATCACATCTCACCGCCTGATACATCGGAAGATAACGTACTCCTAGATACGCTAAGCCTGACAAAATAAAGTGAAATGGGAGTGGGACGGTCATGATCGAAACAACTCTGATCACAGATCTGTTCGATCAAAACGGATTCGAGGTTAAGCAATAAAAATATTAAAAAAAAAAAAAAACCCAACCGATTTTAGTTTAAAATTTTCTTGTTGAAATTAAGGTGTTCTTAAATGCCACACTGTCAAATTCCTCTTCAAAAATCGAGAAAGCTGCGGCCCGTCTGAGAAATGAGCTCTACAAAGCAGGGTAGCTGCTGCAGTGAGTGTCGCTGGCCATTCTCCGCCGCAGCGACATCGCAGTCATGTCCGCAGTTTCTGGCTGAACACGCCATTTGTTCTAGGGTGTATTCCATCCCCTATCTTCCGTGGCTAAATCGCCGCCTTTCCCCTCTTTTTCTTCCTTTTCTTGTAATTAAATTGTGGTCCAATCTTTATGCAACGTTTATTTTTTTTTATTAAGTCAAGCTTTGTAAATTAAATAACATTGAGTAATTTCAATTCAAAAATGAAATCGGTGTCTTTGACAACTTCACGTGTACAACGGCCTGCATCGAGGACGAATGAAATATGTTATCCTTTACATGGAAAAGGGAATAAGAGCTCGTGTCAGAAATGTCAAGCATGGAAAAACGGACTAAAACGGCAGAGAAAATGTTTCAGTCATTTGACCGCGGCCATGCTGGAGCACCGCCTTTAGTCGAACAAATCAACCCCAGGACTTATTCTTAGTAAGCCTAGTACTTATTCTATCGATAGCTTTTGCCGAACAGCCTAGTTACGGGAACGTAAGCACA
Source organism: Octopus bimaculoides (assembly GCF_046866305.1). NCBI lineage: Eukaryota > Metazoa > Mollusca > Cephalopoda > Octopoda > Octopodidae > Octopus > Octopus bimaculoides. Next base: position 2,215,633 of record NC_142928.1, on the reverse strand, counting down.
CCAACATCGGTTGTCAAGCGATGGTGGGGTGACAAACACAGACACACAAACACACACGCACACACACACACATATATATATATTGTATAAAGGATCGTGGGTAAGGTCAAAGCAATGCGAGGTAAATGCAAGGTAAATCACATAAAAACAAATAAGAGAATTAATGTAAACTTACCTTGTATTCAATATTCACACAGACGCACATCGGCGGCATTCGTCAATTTCTTGAAAATGGGCTCATAACCCCGAAATATTAAATACAAGGCAAGTCTACATTAATTCACATATTTGTTTTCTTGTGATTTACCTTGCATTTACTTCGCATTGTTTTGGCCTGACCCACGATCTTTTATACAATATATTCTACACAATGCTTCACAATAATTATTCCATGTATATACGACGGGCTTCTTTCAGTTTCCGCCTACCAAATTCACTTACAAGGCTTTGGTCAGCCCGAGGCTATAGCAGAAGACACTTACCTAGGGACTGAACCCGCAACCATGTGGTTGGTAAGCAAGCTACTTACCACACAACCACGCTGAAAAGTGGCGGTGCTGATAAGTTACTGGCTTTGTGTAAAAGAAAATACAGGAGCATCAGTTAAGCATCAGTTAATTATGATATTATTCAACATATTCTTCCCATCTTATTGCAACGGTCCTTCAGCTTTTCTAAGCCCTGTAAAAAAACTCGGAAAGTTTGGCCTCCAAACAAGCCTTTCGCGAAACCCTTAAAGCCCGGAACTTCTCAGTACCCCTCGTATATATGTAAACGTTATGTGGTCAATAACATTTTGAAAACGAAGGAGTTTAATATCTAATTTCATATATATGTGTGTGTGTATGTGTGTGTGTGTGCGTGAGACAACTGGATGGTGGATGACAAAAT
>NC_142928.1:2209742-2212242 GCF_046866305.1 Octopus bimaculoides | reverse complement strand
TTCCATTTCCATTCTCCCGAAAATAGACATCACCGCTGAGTACAAAACCGTTTTGTTCCATATTTATTTTAAGGTACATCATAAATGACAGCGTCGTGGCGTTTTATGCTTTGTACCACCCAGACATTTCTGATTTTATTGATAATTTTTCTTTCTTAAATGTTTCCTTCGAAGAATCTCTTTATCAATTTTAAAATATCGTTGATTTTTTTCCTTGGAATTTTTTCCCGTAGGTGCTCACTTTTTTAAAAATAAAATTTACATTTATACATAAGAAACTCCTTCAAGCCTACCATACATTTCTGCAGCCGACATAGTTTCCATTTTGAACTATTAGCATATTTTGTGTTTTTTTTCTGTTTACCTTTTCCAAGCATGAATACATGTCATTTACTAGTACATTCACCTTTATTTCACAATCTAACGAGACTATTGTAAGATACAAGTAAAAATTTATGGTACATGACCCTGCCACCAAGTTCGAATCCCAGAGCTGGTAATTTCACTTCAATTTGCGTTAAGAACAGCAAAAAACAATCTTGTATTCATACTTAAATAGTAAAATTTTCAAGTGTATTTCTACTTATATATATATTTACCCAAATAAACTCACTCACACAAATGTACATACAAAGAGACCCATACGTACACACACATGTATATTTGCATATATATATATATATATATATGCACATAAATATATAAACATATATGTATGTATGTGTGTCTGCGCGTATGTGCGTCTACGTATGTATATATATATATATATATATATATATATATATATATATGTAAATGCATATATATATGTATATATATCCATATGTATATGTATATATATATATATATATATATATATATATATATATATATATATATATATATATATATATATATATATATATATATATATTAATAGTTATCACTAAGCCAACATGGCAGTCCCAAAAAATAGGACGAATGCTGCCTATCTTTGTGGACAGCCATGTTGGCTTGGCGATAACTATTAATATCCAGTACCGCTGCCGTAGTCTCCTTTAATATATATATATATATATATATATATATATATATATATATATATATATATATATATAAATTAGCATTAAATGGCAATGAATCATCACAAGCATTTTTTTGAGTGTTCATTTTCTAAGTTTCAATATTTACAGAGTATTGTTCTTATTTTTCATTGGTTAAACGTATATTTGTTCTAACACGGGGACTTACATTGTGGAGAATTACAAACATTGATATTTCAAATGATATTTCAAATGAATAAATGCAATGTGGCCAATGCTATGGCCTGAGCACAGATAATATCAAATAAAAAAAATAAATATAAAATGGGCGCTAATGTATGTAACTCTTTTTCTTACTCGTCTGCTTTATATTTACACACTGACATCTATTTCCGCAAATTCTGCGTTAATGTCTCTTTACTTCGGATACCGCCATACCGTACTAGTTCTCTTACGTGCAAGTCAATCGATGTTCACGTTTGGGCTTGGTCATGTGACGTGGATATCTGTATATGAAGGATGAAGGCTTATTTGCATAGATGGGACGTCTGAAGTATTATTCATTTTACCAAAAAGTGCTAATGTCTAGAGTTTAATTGTAGCCGAATGAGATAACTGGATGTACTATCGTTCCATATGTTATTATATTGTGGGTAAAATATATTTATAAATTTATAAAATGTATAAGCTTCATGAATTATCTTTTGAATATTGTTTAGAGTACTATTTTATGCGTAAGCAGTTTCATAGGTTTCAACTGTATATATATATATATATATATATATATATATATATATATATATATATATATATATATATATATATTGTAAGAGTGCTTGCTGTCATAATACACTCTGCCTCGATAGATGATACTCCATTCCTCTCCAGTGATGTATGTGTGAGTGTGAATATTTTTTAAGCTCCCATGTATAAGAAGAGAAGGAAGTATCTTTGCTTCCCTTTAATTCCGAATGGTGTGCGCATTGGTTGTAGCGTATATTATGTAGGTTTGAGGTTAGTCTTATATATTTTCGATGTACAGTGGATCATTGTACTATGGATCTTTGTACTGTGTAATTCAAAATAGTAGGACAATTATCTAGGGTTAATCAATGAAAATAAGAGCAAAACAATAAATACTGAAAACTGCGAAAAGTCTTTTTTCGTTTCAGTTCAATATTTTCTGTTATATCCTTCTTTTATTTTGTTGGTTATAGAATGACAAGCACCTTTCTGAAAAAAGGTGTTCCTCAGACTTTCAAAAAGTGTACAGTTTCTTCATTGCTTTATATTGAGAAGGAATTCTTTACATAAGAATACCTGCTAGGAATTTTTCACTGCTTCAATAACTTAAGTGGGAGAAACAAGTGTATATTTGTAGTATTTGAATTTGCTCAGTACCTTACACACACACACACAGACACACACACACACACACACACACATATACACACGCACGTATATATATACACACGCAC
>NC_142928.1:2182242-2204742 GCF_046866305.1 Octopus bimaculoides | reverse complement strand
ACGAATCTTTAAATGGTTGTTTTTGTATTGTGACAGCGTTACGAACTTAAATTGTTGATGCTATTCTGTAAGATGCCGTCGGTTGGTCGTAGATGCGATATGTCTCTAGCAGTTGGATATAAGGAATTGACCTGCGCAAAGGGCCGCACTAGGTGAGAAGTGGCCGTCGATGTATTGTTGCCAGTAGCAACAGGTGGCATCTGGCTTAGATTACTGCCTACTGTACTGTCATTCAGTCTCTGGCTATTGAGAGTATACATGGCTGATACGGCAGGCGTGAAGCTGGTGTTTGGGTTAGCGAAGGAATTGCCAAGCCAACCTCGTAGGCTTGTGCTTGACGTCGCGGCTAAAAGAGGCGGTTGGCTTGAAGTAGGCATGTTTTTATTGTTCATATGGATATGTGTGAGAGGCGCGGTGACACCTCGGTTCATCAAACCCGCTGACGAGGTGGCTGTGTCAGCCAGCGACCATATCCGAGGCTTCAAGCCATCGCTGTGATCGTGAGAATTCTTCAGCAGGATGTTTGCCTCATCACTGAGGGCCGAGTCGTTGCTGCTTGCACACGGCGACTCACTGACCGTAGGTCGCGATGTATCGGAGTATTCTAACCTATGGCGGGTGCTGGCAGTCGGAAGCGGGGACGAGGTTGGACTGCTCTGAAGAGATCCTGGTATCATGTTCTGAACATTCTTTTCCATATCCAAATGTGACACAATGTCTTTTGCTCGGCGACTGCACTCTTGATCTGGGGAAAGGAAAGAAAATGGAAAATATTAGAAATAATATTGAATTCAGTCAAGGCTGTAAAATATTAAACTATCACTCACACTCACATACAAGTTGAGTGAAGTCTTTTTACTCATATACAACACGAGTCAAGGCTACGAAATATTAGTTTTAAATTTTGGCAAGATCATTCTGCCGAGCTCGACTTTGCCTTTCGTCCTTTCGGGGTCGGTAAATTAAATACCAGTTTCGTACTGGGGTAGATCTAATTGACTGGCCCCCTCCCCCAAAATTTCGGGCCTTGTGCCTAGTGTAGAAAAGAAATTTTGGCACAAGGTTGGCTATTTCGGAGGGAGGGAAGGATACGTTGATTACATCGATCCCAGTGTTCAACTGGCATTTATGTTATCGGCCCGAAGGATGAAGGGGAAAGTCGATCTCGGCAGAATTTGAACTCAGGACATAAAGCCGGACGAAATACCGCTAAGCATTTTGCCCGGCGTGTTAACAATTCTGCCATCTCACCGCTGCAAAATATTGAACTGTTACTCCCAGATTCACGGTTGTAAACTTTCGCATTCTCGTACAGCTTCAATGAGGGCTTCCCTCCAGCCTTCATCAGGTGTCTTGGGGAAATTTCGAATCTAGGTTCTCATTCCTAAGGTATTTTTCGATGTTATTATTATTATTGTTATTATCACTATTATTCAGGTCACTGCCTGGAATCGAACTCGGAATCTTGAGGTTAGTAGCCCGCGCTCTTAACCACTACGCCATCTGTCAAAAAAGCCCACGGGCATATGGCGTAGTGGTTAAGAGCGCGGGTTATATATATATATATATATATATATATATATATATACACATACACACACATATATAATATATATATATATATATATATATATATATATATATACACACACACACACATATACACACATGTATACTATCCCAGCAAGGCCACAGCCTTAGGGCTAAAACATATAAAAGAATATATATATATATATATATATATATATATATGCATATATATATATATATATATATATATATATATATATATATATATATATATATATATATATATATATATATATGCATATATATATATATATATATATGCATATATATATATATATATATATATATATATGCATATATATATATATATATATATGCATATATATATATATATATATATATATATATATATATATATATATATATATATATATATATATATATATATGCATATATATATACGTATATGTACTTACACAAACTCACAGTAATTTTGAAAACACTTCTATTAGTATGCACACACACACACACACACATACCATTCTCACATAAACACAAGTAAGAAAGCAGAATTCTGCAGATAACAATTCGTCCAATTTTGGCACCATAGAAGTTTCCTATTACGTTGTGCTTTTTGAAAAATAATCATTTCGTTATCGGAAAGAACGTACGCCTTACTTGCATTTTATCAGACGAGAATTAGTTGAAATGTTTTGATACTTGTTCAATTGATGTCAACTGTTTCTCTTACACTCATGTTCAATCTATCATACGGTTATCCAAATATTTTGATACCCGAATAATATTGAGAAGGTAGTTTTGGGCTATTATTATCGGATTTGAAGAAATTAGATTTTACCACCAAAGGCGCAGACGTGGCTGTGTGGTAAGAAGCTTCCTTCCCAACCACAGGGTTCCGGGTTCAGTTCCACTGCGTGGCACCTTGGACAAGTGTCTTCTACTCTAGCCTCAGGCCGACCAAAGCTTTGTGAGTGGATTTGGTAGACGGTAACTGAAAGAAACCCATCGTATATATATATATATATATATATATATATATATATATATATATATATATAAAACCACATGTGAATCGTTGAATTTTCAGGATCCAATATAATCAAGATGTTTTAATAACGAAGGTAAAGGGTAGACTAGGGAATAGCACCGAAATGAGAGGGTCAATATGTATTATGTGAGAAAAAAAAAGTGTTAAATTTTTCTCTTAATTCACCTGAAGAAAACGATTTCTTTACATGATGTAATTGATTTGTCCATGAATAAAACCCACATCTGAAACAGCTGTAGTGAACCTTAGCCCATCTATGTTACATACATACACACGTGTGTGTGTGTGTGTGTGTGTGTGTGTGTGTGTGTGTGTATAATGAACCCTATATCTTTGCCGACTGTTTCTGTTTCATTACCAACATCATCATGGTTACGACAACTACAAGGAGGAGCTGCACCACCACCACTTACAATAATATCTTAATGCCAATCAATAAACGATGTTTTTATTGCGATAATATAAAATAATATTCAGGGAGTGGACCTTTCTATTAAGACTAAGGTGGGGGGCGGTGCTGGGATGTAGAGGGACGGAGAAGGTTGGGTAAATGCTTTATGAAATGGGGTGGGTCTGACTACTAGGTGTAGGGGAAAAGGGAAACAGCGACAAAATGTGGGGAGGAGGTAAATGCATTACAAAGGGGGAGGACCTGCCTCTTAGGATTTGCTAGAGATGTGGGGGGAGTAGTAAGAGATGGACGAGAGCATAGGGAAGTTATTCTAAGGGTGTCGACCGTATTCTCAAGACGATCGCCAACACTAGATTAGGTAGAGGGTGGTGGGTGGGCGTTGGGTATTAAAGAGTCAGGGGCCAGAAGAGGTGGCGGAGGGAGTAAATATATTTCTATCTCTATTGAGTCCTTCTTATTTGCTTTGTAAGAGATAAGGAGACTGCTTCGGTAACAATAACAGCAATGACGACGACGACGACGATGACGATGATGCTGATGATGATGGGAGATGATGACGATGATGGTAATGAAGATGAAAAGGAAGATGAGATGTAGTGAGTGAAAGATGCAAACAAACAAAATAGATTGTTCAATGCTAGAGTACTTCTCTAGCTCTACAGTATATATATATATATATATATATATATATATATATATATATATATATATATATATATATATATACACCCCTGTGTGTGTATCTTTATACATATATATATACACACGTGTGTATGTGTATACATACACATACATATATATGTATAATATATGTATATATATATATATATGTGTGTGTGTGTGTGTGTGTGTGTGTGTGTGTGTGTGTGTGTATAGATGTATGGAATGTTATTTCTGACACAGAAGCCATAAAACGATGGACGTCTAGAATAATATTATATGTAACATCAAATTAAAAGCGTTCATTCATTACAGATGGCCGTATGTTCCTCTCTGTGAGCTCTTTAAAAGCAAGTAGAATATTTGGTCTAGTTCGTGGATTTTGAAGTTAGAAACGAGTAAGATTTTAAAGAAAATCGGTTATTCTAAAGATACATACGATAAAAAATGTTCACATTATTTTGAATTAAAAGAGCCAGGAGAAGCATATCAAAGGGCGGAATATGGCGATAAAAGAGGGAAGACTATCGAGAGCCAAAATATTAATGGAACTATAAGTGGGAAGGAGTCTTTACTGTAGGGCTTAAAATTTGAAACGGAAAGTGAATTTTTTAATTTCTGTTCACTACTAAATTCCGAGTCCATGCAACTAATTATAATACATAAGTATTTTAACTTTAGATGTACCCCCTCTCCCTGTCTCTCTAACTACTATACCTCATGATTTCACAGTCTTCTTCCCCATTGAACCAAATATCTCATTCATTTGAAAATCTCGTTTAGAACGAAACATATGGCCATATGTAACGAATAATTTAAATTTAATATAATACATATTACGAACACATATTTTAGATTAGTATACTTTTGACTAGTGACTTGAACAACATTACATTATAGAATAGTCATTTTAGTATTTTATGAACACACTGCAATGAAATTATGCCACTAAAAAGGTCGCAGAAGAGTGACGAACATTTTTGCCACGTCATAATAGACCGTACAGTTAATAACTAAACTAAGAGTATATATATATATATTTTGTGGTTCTTCAATGGATCAAATGGCTTTTCATGATTTATGTTCGTGGTTAGGAGCGTATATATGTATATGTACATTTTCATACATACACACACAAGCACATGAAGGCAGCTGAGTCTAAACTTCGAAGTCCCTGTCAATCTTTGTTAAAATAAAACAAATGTTCTATTGTGCGTAAATGTTTTGATTGTTTGCATATCTAACTTTACACAAAACAAACTATACATACGCACCCACGCACACACACACACACACACACACATACACAAGCACACTCCTTTCATATATCTATATATACACACATATACATACTCTCTCTCTCTCTCTCTCTCTCTCACACACACATATATGTATATATATATATATATATATATATATATATATACACATATACACACACATATACACATATACACATATACACACACATATACATGTGCAGATATAAATATATACATATATTATACATATATAGATATGCATATATATAAATATATAAATATATATATAAATATATATATATATATATATATATATATATATATATATATATATATATATATATATATGCACATACATATTCATACACACACACACACACATACATACAGAGAAAACGAGGCTGACAGACAGACAGACGCACAAAGACAGAGCTTTCGAGTCTGTCAATGAATTTAATGAAATATGACGTTGCTATCAGCTACCGTTACATCACAGACTGACCTTAGCGCTGATAACAAGAGTAAATAGTTCTAATAGTGACAACAGTAGAAGGTTGATGTGTATTGCGGAGGGTGGGGAGTAAATAGTTGTAATAGCAACAGCACAAGAAGGCTGATGTGTAGAGGTGTGTTAGTGGGGGGAGGGAGTGATGTGAGGCAAGGCTAACAGTAGAAGTAAGATCTGCTTTCTCATTTATTATGCGTTTAACTGGTTGTGGCAGGCTGTAGTGTTTCCTCTGAAGTCGACTTAGCATTTTATACGTACAAGCAGACTGACGTGGGGATATGTGCGTATTCATATGTGCACGCATATACATATATATATATAAAGAGAGAGAGAGAGAGAGAGAGAGAGAGAGAGCAGTGGTACAACAAGGCACCAATGTTTACTGGAAATAGCAGTCGATAAATTTACGATGTTATAGTATAGCTTTACGTGTGAGGGCAGCGAACCTAAAAAGTTTCGTCTTACCTCTAGGAAGAACATTCGATAAATGGACAACCCAGAATCGGATAATCCAGTACCTAGGTTTCGGACTCTTCAAATTCAAATACGTTCGTTATTGTAAATTTGATTAGTCTTCTTCAACTAGATTTACCTGGACAGTATTTTAAATGTTGCTTCATCAATGCCAGTATACTCGCCGGAACGCTTAGCCGTTAACAGAACGAGAACACTGAAAAAAGTTTTCAATGAAAAATTTAAATATTGCAATACAAATGTATTATGTAGTAAAGATTGTTTGCCAACATAACATGGCAGTCCAGGTTTAGGATGAATGTTGCTGTAACTTAGCTCCAAGAGACATCGTCTCCAGCTGGCTATACGACACGATTTGTGTCTTTATATTTTCGAACAATATATATATATATATATATATATAGCTATATGCTCCTTTTCTTAGAGTAGGGGTTCTCAATCATTTTTCATCTATGGACCCCTTTGATTACTATTCTCTTCTGGTGTGTCACCTTAACCATGCGATTTTTCAAAACTAGTTTTATAGAAACTTCTTTCAAAATTCCTATTTGTTTTGTTTATCACATTTTATGTAAAATGTTAGAGAAAGAAACCTAGCTGTTTCTTACAATACATACCAATATATAGATCTGAAGCACACCTTTTTTGGATGTCAATTTCACTTTTCATTACCTCACGAGGATAAAATTAACTCACAAATGGCTGAGTACTCCACAGACATGCATAAGATGAACGTAGTTCTCAGGGAGATTCAGCCTCACACGGAATATGACAAGGCTGGCTCCTTTGAATTACAGCTACAACTCGAGACATATATATATGAATGTATTTGTGTGTGTGTGTATAGTTAAAACATATTTGCAATAATAAGTGTCGCGTGGTGGAAATAAACGTAATTACCAAACTTTCTTTTATAAATCCATTTATTATTTTGTTCTTTTGCATTTTAATTTGTACAATAAGGTTCTTTGAATATGTATGATGTATTTTAAGGTTAAATAGTAATTCCGTTTACGTTTGTGTAACTGAGATATTTTGGTTGGATTATATTGTCATTGGTGTTACATTACTTTCTATATTCTGTAACTGTCGCAATATACTTTTCTAGGCCTGAATATCTTTGTGGTGAGGGGGCCAGTTGATTAGATCGACCCTAGTACACAAATGGTACTTAATTTATCGCCCCTGAAAGGACGAAAGGCAAAGTCAACCTAGGCAGAATTTGAACTCAGAACATAAAGAGAGACGGTCATAATATACAAACATTTCTCATGGCACCAGTACACTGTTTACAGATGCTTACATTTTTTATGTTTTCCGCGAATTTTTCACCAATCCAGCTAGTATTATATTATTACATAATACTAAGGCAGCGAGCTGGCAGACTCGTTAGCACGCCGGGCGAAATACTCAGCGGTATTTCGTCTACCATTAGGTATTGAGTTCGAATTCAGCCGAGTTCGACTTTGTCTTTCATCCTTTCGAAGTCGATAAAATTTAATACCAGTTACGTACTGGAGTTGATGTAATCGGCTTCATCCCTTCCCCCAAAATTTGAGGCCTTCTGCTTCCAGTAGAAAGGATTTATTAAATTTGAATTCATATTTATTATATCAGAAATATTTAATTTTGGGGAAACTTCATTTCAATTAAAATGTATTTTATATATATATATATATATATATATATATATATATATATATATATATATGTGTGTGTGTGTGTGTGTGTGTGTGTGTGTGTGTGTGTGTGTATGTGTGTGTGTGTGTGTGTGTGTGTGTATGTGTATTAAGAAAGCAAAAGTAAAACAAAAATGATAGTGTTCAGTATGTTGGCGACAGGAATTTCTGTCAAAGAGACATGGTTAAACAATGTTGTACATCATCTCCTTCTTTCTGTCACATATCCACTCTTTCTCTCACTTTTATTATTACTCCCACTGCCACCGTCAACACTACTACTTTTAATAAAACATCATCAGCCCTCTCCCTCTCTCTCTCTCTCTCTCTCTCAGCTATCACCACCGCTCCCACCATCTCTATGCCTACTATTACTCTCACTCTATCATGAAGAATAGTAGGAGTGTCATTGAATAGTGAGTGAGGGGGTCTAAGTGTGACACACTGACACACAGAAATTAGTTTTCGCATTTATAATATTAGATGATCCACACACAAAGACACACATATATGCATTCATACATACACACGAAAGTGTGTATGTATGAATACATACACATGAAAGTGTGCTTAATAAACTTCAGTCATATATGCATAAATAAAAAGCTGTATCTTAAATACACTTATATATATATATATATATATATATATATATATATATATATATGCGCGTATGTGTGTGTGCGTGTATACGCGTGTGTTTGTATGTATGTGTATATTACATATGCACATATCTACATACGTACATACATATTAGCATGTGTGTGTGTGTGTGTGTGTGCACACGTGCGGTTCAGTGGTGTGTGTTTATACACAATGGTAAAGTTAATAATATACACACAGAGACAAAGCGATAATGGTGGTCTTAAAAACGTAGAAGTTTTAACGGTGTGGTTTATCTTTCATTTAAGGCTGTCTGAAAAGGAAAAATTACATAAAACTACAATGGCGAATTATTAAATAAATAAACATATGTATAGACAGACATAGAAATGAATAAGCACAGAAAACATTTCCATATGGAAATCGATAGATAAAGACCAAACTATTCAAAAGAAAAAAAAAACCCAACAAAAGCTCGAAAAAGAGGTGGGAAAAATAGAGTGCAAGGATTGTAAATGGGATTATATAAACCGGAAGCGTAAAATGCGTGAAATAAAGCTACCATATGTAAATAAAATCACAGTATTGTTGTTAAGTGCTGGAGTAAACCGCGTGCCTTCACTTCCTGTTGACGTCGCAGCGCCTGTCAATAAATGGGCGATAGGTGCCGCTCTGGTTTTATGTTTTCAAATCAAATAAGCCCAGCCAGACGGCTGCGTTCGATTCACTGGTCACTCGTTGAGTTGGTTGCTGTTGGAACTAACTGGAGGTGAGGTTGTTTCGTAAGCACCTCTAGTAGTAGTAGTAGTAGTAATAGTAGTAGTAGTAGTAGCAGTAGTAGTAGCTGTTGTTATTGTTATTGTTGCTGTTGTTTAAATATGATTGAAAGAAGGTGTTCGGTTAAGGAGCGGCAAACCCTCCTCAATAATAACAATAACAATAATAACAATAATAATAATAATAATAATAATAATAATAATAATAATAATAATGATGATGATGATGATGATAATAATAATAATAATAATAATAATAATAATAATAATAATAATAATAATAATGATAATAATAATAATAATAATAATAATAATAATAATGATAATGATGATGATGATGATGATGATGATGATGATGATGATGATCGATCGACAGGACAATGATGCTACTGTTGGTGGTTATTGTTTGTGATAAAGTAATATTTATCCAAGTCTCAATTACCAATTAACATAACAAAAGGAAAGAAAAAAACAAAATAAAACAAGAAAACAAAAATAAAACAAAACAATAACAACAGAAGCAGAAAAAGCAGAAGGCGGCCCAGCCACAACTTCCAATACAACAACACCAGTTACTAAAACACCGCTCTGCCTGAATAGTAGCAGCAGCAGTAGTAGTAGCAGTAGTAGTAGTAGTAGTAGTAGTTTCTAAATTTTGCTACAAGGTTAGCAATCGTGGAGGGAGATGGTTAAATATCTTACATCGACTACTTTATTGAAAGGCAGAATCGACCTTGACACAATTTGAACTTTGCACGTAAAGAGCCAGAAGAAAGGCGCTAGGCACTTTTGTCTAACGCGCTAACCATTCTGCCAGCTCACCGCCTTAATAATAATAATAATAATAATAATAATAATAATAATAATAATAATAATAATAATAATAATAATAATAATAATAATAATGATGATGATGATGATGATGATGATGATGATAATAATGAGAGCTCTCAGAGAGCGCAAACCTCCGCCAAGGCAACACCTACGTCTTCTGAACGATTAGCCGGAGATGATTTTTAAAATTAGAATATTTGAAGTAAACGCGACGGCTCTCACAAACAAGAATACTAAAAGTGAACCCGATCGCTCTCAAAAATTAAGTAAAAAAACAAAAAAAAACAGGAAAAGCAATCCAGAAACTTTGTCCGGTACAGGATCGATCCCCAAAATCTAATCAGTTCGTGCCAGTCATAAGGTCAAAGATCCCTCAAAGTTCCATTCGAATCCATCCAGCGGTTCTTGAGATATCTTGTCCACAGACAAACAAGCACGACAAGAAACAATACCTCCGCCTTCGCTAAGGGGAAGGTAACGACAACAACAACAACAACAACAACAATAATGATAATAATAATAAATGCCCGGATGCAGTACCAGGTAGTGGCTCTCATTGCTTCTGATCTTAATTGATTGGAAGTGTTATGATGTACATTGTTTTGTCTTGGCATAAAAGATGGGCTACAGCAAATATTCTGCTTAATACCACAGATTTGCTTGTCAGTTGTTTGACCTTAACCAGTTGAGCATGTCCCTTGGTGGCTGACGAGATGTGCATCTCTGATCATGAGCAGAAGTAGTGGGGGAGTATCATAGCCATGTGTTGAGAGGAATTCGTTGTGGTTTGAATAATTCACCTTTCGAAACATGGGTCGTTTTGCTCAACATCCTTAAACAAACCTTATTCAGGGACCTTTTGAGCGGGATGGGCTACTCGACCTGAAGAAAATTCTAACTGGGCCCCACCTGCGAGGTCATGCGCTGTTTATCTTGATATGAGATCATCATTTGGCGTAAATATGGTTGTGATGCATGTGCCTGGTGTACCCTTATCAGACGGGTAGTAATAATGGGTATACTGGGCTTCGTATATTTTACCCCAGTGTCACTTTGATGGCATGCACTGCTCTCTCACATAATAATAATAATAATAATAATGACGATGATGATCAAAAAAGGACTGAGAATTATTTACGAATGATCTCTGGCTTACCATCCATGCAGGAAGTGCAAAAGGTTGTCGTAACTGGTACGTCACACGTACTGAGAAGAGCAGTGTCGCAGTGAATTTTCTTTCCTTTTTCCCCCTTTCGTTTCTTTTTTTTTACTTTTTTATTGTTTACTTTTTCATTTTTCTTTTCTTCCTCTTTTTCTCTGTCACCTGACTTTGTAAAAGAACAATCTGGTGTGTTTATCTTAATGGCCTACCAATGTATACAGTCCGTTTCTCTAAACTAGGTGTCAGGAAGACACTCGGCAAGGATCCAACTTGTACAAATGCAAAACAAAAGTCAAACATAAAATAATAATAATAATAATAATAATAATAATAATAATCCTTTCTACTATAGGCACAAAGCCTGAAGTTTCGGGGAGGGGATGAGTCGAATACATTGACCCCAGTACTTAACTGGCACTTATTTTATCGACCCAGAAAGGAGAAAAGGTAAAGTCGACCTCGGTGTAATTAGAACTCAGAACGTAAAAACGAATTAAACGTTGCTAAGCATTTTGCCCGTCGTGTTAACGGTTCTGCCAGCTCACTGCCTTGATACTACTACTACTACTACTACTACTACTACTACTACTACTAATAATAATAATAATAATAATACTTGAATATTCATATTTTTTATGATGATAATCAGAGAGCGCCCCACCGGAAGTGAAGTGGGGAGCACGCAGTCAGGAGCTGCTACGACGACTGTTCACACCTATTGAGCGTTGAATACGGAGTGGAGCGTGTCTTTACTATTAACAACAACAACATCACCAACAATAATAAAAATAAAAACAAAGGTATTTTCATTGAGTGAGAAATGTCAATAATTGTTACTACATAGGTTAGCTTACAACAATAGATCCGCCTCACCTCTGTTGTGAAAATCTTGGTTCTTTCAATTAGCGAATGAATGGAATAAAGTTTGAGGGATTTAACGAGGAAGTGCTACTTAGACGAGTTATATTAATTAGTCGATATGCCACTCGTTGTTTAATTACTGGATGTGTTTCATGTATTTAATGGTAAGTGTGGTTGCTTATTGAGGCTTGGTTTATATTTCGTCAGTGACTAAGAAACGAAGGAGTTACTTCATTATCGAGACTCAGAAACAACGCATTTATAATAATAATAATAATTCAGTGTTACTCAACACGCGCGCGTGCGCGTATAGATCTATACGTACAAATACATCTTACGATACACGCACATACAAGCTCGCACACACACACACACACACACACACACACACACACACACACACACACACACACATATATATATATATATATATATATATATGTATATATAAATAAACTTGTTTGTTTACATACGACGTAATATATATATATATATATATATATATATATATATATATATATAAACGTATGTGTGTGTGTATATACACACACACGTATCAATATCGATCTATCTATCTATCGATCTATCGATCTATCTATCTGTCTATCGAGCTATCTACACACGAAGTTTAGGCTAGAATACGCTTGTGATATTCCAACTTCTAAAGGCAAATTCACTGCAGTTACGGTGGAGAAAAGAATTCTCTCTATTGGTAAAAGGTATAAAAACGCCATATACATATTATTATTATTATTATTATTATTATTATTATTATTATTATTATTATTATTATTACTATTATTATTATTATTATTATTATTATTATTATTATTATTATTATTATTATTATTTAAAACAATTTGATTCGGGTCCATGCACCTTAAAGTTTTGTAGGCTTCTTACAGGAACCTAGCTCGTTCAGATTACTCGGTGACCTGAGCCTGAGCGAGCAAAGGTTTTTGTAAGAAGTCCACGAAACTTTAAGTCGCATGAAGCCAAGTCAAACTATTTTAAATTATAATAATATATGTAGCACCTGTTATATGTGTTGAGTGTGTCTTTCTTTCGTTTGTCCGCTCACTCGTAGAATTATATGGCAGCTGGATGCAATATAAACCGTATAGGCAAAACTTTAGTCGTCACTAACTGTGAGTGAACGTGCTACAAACGCATATGTTGCAAGAAATAACAGTTAAACCACTTGTAGCTGCGTAAAGGCACATTCGTATATACTGACAGGGTGAATAACTACCTCATGAGCGAAGCAACACTAGAACACCGGACTGCACTGCTCCATGCTAATAATGGGAAGCGTCCATGAAACAGTTAATTTTCGCTGTCAATATATATATAAACCTATGGAGGCACACTATCGACAATTCTCATTGGGATGAAACTTTGCAGTCTGGTGTTCTAGCGTTGCTTCACTCATGTAGCAACGGTCCACCCTGTCAGTATATATATACAAATGTGCTTTTACGCAACTCTAAGTGGCTTAGCTGTTACTTCTAGCAGTATATGAGCTGGTAGCACATAGAGTCACAGTTAATGACGACTATATTTTACCTATACGGTTCCTAGCACGCTCAGCTGCCCATATTAATACTTACTCAAACGTATATTACACTCTCTCACATACACACTTTTAGTAAAAACAGGTTCACATTAATTACATAATTTGGTAGACGCATGTCTGTAAACTTAGTCTGGTGTGACTGATAGCGAATTTAGCCATGTATAGCCGCCATACACACGGTGTTACTACATTCGTTAAGCTCTTTGTTAAATAAACATTTCTGGTCGAGTTATTCTTGACAAACGTCTAATGTTTAATATATACAATCATTTACATGTGTGAGTGTGTGTGTGGCTGTGTGTTACATGGTTCATTGCTATATATGTGTGTGTGTGGTTAATTAGTTTTGCTATAATGAAACCATTTTTTAAATCCATATCTTAAGAGATAGTCGTATGTTTTAGGAAAAATCACAACAAGCTCACAAACGTATGGTAGCAACATTTTCGTCTCGATGAATCAGTGTTTTGTGTGTCGGGAAATCAAGATTCACGCCTGCTGCATTGGTGGTGACGCCGATCCAGATTGTTATATTGTTATTTATTATAATGTTTACACGCGCGCGCACGCACGCACACACACACACACACACACACACATACACACACACACACACACACACACACACACACACACACACACACACACAGGTTTCGCATTTCGGTACAAGGCCAGCAATACCGAGGAAGGGCATCGGTCGATTACATCGACCCCAGTACTCAACCGGTACTTATCGGAAGTACCAGTTCGATCTCGAAAGGACAAATGGCAAATTCGACCTTGGCAACATGGGAAGTTAGAATGTAAAGACGGACGAAATACCGCTAAGCATTTTTCCCGGCGTCTTAACGATTCTTGTTTCTTTACTGCCCACAAGGGGCTACACGGTTAAGATGGAGACAAGTTAAGTCTGTAGCAATTTATGGGCTGTAGGAAATTTTACCGTAAACATTATTGCTGTAGGAAAATTCGCCATGAGAAATGACCTCATCGTTTTAAATTACCTCATCAGGTTTTTTTAATGTTCGACGTTGGGTAAAAAGACTTGCCGGTTTAGTTTTTTTTCTAAAACCATTTATCATTTTTTATTTTTTAAAAATGCTGATATTATACAACTTCATCATTGTCTTTACGGCGAATTTACTTTACAAAGAATTTTCCGGACACGGTGAAATTTTTTAGGGCGAATTTTTTGCACATGCAATTTACGAATGGACAAGAGGGAAGCCAGAAACATAACGAACATGGAATTGATAAAGGTTAAGAATCATCAGATTCATATCTGATTTTGGTAAAATCTAAGACAAAGAGTAAAATTGATTTGAAGCACAACCGACCAGAAATTGTTATCTGGTATTTATAAAAACACAAACTCCCTTTCTACTGATTTCTCTCTCTCCCTCTTTCTCCCTCTTTCTCTCTCTCTCTCTCTCTCCCTCTTTCTCTCTCTCTCTCCCTCTTTCTCTCTCTTTCAGTAAGTATGTACAGCGTTTATGCAAAAGATGTGTGTGTGTGTGTGTGTGTGTGTTATATAATGAATAACTTAGCTTACTGTCAGTGGTGTCCAGTCCGTTGATTTTCTTCATATTCTCATCTTTCTCCTTAAGATCATCACTGTCGCTGTCACCAGCTTTATCTCGACCGTCTCCGTCATCATTGTCACCACAACGATTCCGAGGGGACCACGTCATTTTATTCTCTTTCTTAAGTCTTCGCCTGGCATTCGCAAACCAGGTGGACACCTGGGTAAGGGTCATTTTTGTGATTATAGCCAACATAATTTTCTCTCCTTTCGTTGGGTAGGGGTTTTTTCGGTGTTCGTAAAGCCATGCTTTTAAAGTGTTCGTAGTTTCACGAGTCGCGTTTTTCCTCCGGGCAGCGCCATTTAAATCCATCGTTCCATACCTAGAGAGCAGAGAGAGAAAATAAAAGGATTATACGGAGATAGACGCACATATACAGATACTGTATACATACACACATAGATATAGCATAAATAATATACGCACAAACACATACACACATACTTGTGTGCGTGTATGTGTGCATATAATAATAATAATAATAAACCGCATGGCATATAACCAGCCAATGTACGCCACTAGACCAGAAAGAATATAAGAGACGCCACGACAATATAGCCAGGCTTGTCCATTAAACACTCTGCAACAAGTATGAACTTGACAGAGCAAAAAATTGGTATGACCACAAACCTGAAGGCATCATCGAAAATGATAATACAAAGATCCTATGGAACTTTCTGATTCAGTGCGACCATGAGATAGAGAATAGGAAGCCGGACATAGTGTTGATTGAGAAAGAAAGCAAACTATGCTGGATCATAGATATAACATGCTCAGCTGTCAACAAGGTATGCGATAAGGAAGAGAGAAAAGTCGAGAGATATGGCAGGTTAGCTTGGGAAGTTAAGCAGCTGTGGTCGAGGAAAAAGGTAGCAGTAGTACCAATAATTGTCAGAGCCCTGGGAACAGCGAGCAAAAATCTTGAGAAGTACGTGGAACAAATAGGGGCTGCAATAAGGGTGGAGCACTTGCAGAAAACAGCACCTCTTGGAACCGCTCGAATACTCTGGAAGGTGCTCGAAAAATAAGGGGTGTTATCTTAGTTCACTGGTAGTGAACAGCTGACACCGTAGTACATCTGCAGCGTTAGGAGCTGTGCAAAGGCAATGACAACAACAACAACAACAACAACAACAATAATAATAATAATAATGTTCTGATGCAGTACGAGGCACTGTCTCACATGGTTTTTGATCTTAACCAGTTGAGCATGTCGCATAGTGGCCGACGATATATGCACCTCTAATCACGAGCTTGTGTTGAGAGGAATTCTTTGGGGTTTGAACAATTCACTTCTGCAAACATAGGTGTATTGTTCATCATCCTTAAACGAATCTTATTTGAAGACCTTTTGAGCACAATGGGCTACTCGACCTGAAGAAAATTCTAACTGGGCCCCACCTGCAAGGTCATGCGCTGTTTATCTTGATATAAGATCACCGTGTCACGCACATATGGTTGTGATGCATGTGCCTGGTGTGCCCTTATCAGACGGGTAGTCATGATGGGTATATTGGGCTTCGAATACTTGTACCCCAGTGTTACTTTGGTGACATGCACTGCTCTCTCACTCAATAATAATAATAATAATAATAATAATAATAATAATAATAATAATGATAATAATAATAATGATAATAATAATATGCCAACACTATGGAATAACAACAGAAAAAAGATGGTATAGGCACACGCCAGAAAAGGTCACAGAAAACGAGAAAGCAACCATACTATGGGATATGCCAATACACACAGATAGCGAAATTAAAGCCAATAGGCCAGATATAGTTGTCAGAGATCAAGAAGGAAAAAATGCTTTCTAATTGATGTATTAATACCAGCAGATGACAACGTTTCTCTAAAAGAAATGGAGAAACTTTCAAAATGCAAAGACCTGGAAATAGAGGTAACTCGAATGTGGAATCTAAAAACAGAAACAATTCCTGTCATATTAGGTGCCTTAGGTATAATAAAAATATATTCAGATAAATACATAACAAAAACACCAGGACTTACAAATATATATAACATAGAGAAAATTGCACTACTGGGCACTGCACACATCCTACGCAAAACACTTTCAATACAGTAACCATAAGAGCATCACAGCAAACCACAGCACATACCCAAGGCACACAGATCTGCGCTCGGTAGTGAAGTGAAAGCACGTTAAAAAAATAAAACTACTGAACAATAATAATAATAATAATAATAATAATAATAATAAGAAGAAGAAGAAGAAGAAGAAGAAGAAGAAAAAGTAGAATAATTAAAAAGTAAGCATCTATTCTTTCATTTAAATTCCCTTGTGTAGTCAATATATATATGTTAAACACACACACGCACGCATACACACACACACACACATACACACACACACACACACACACACACACACACACACACACACACACACACACACACACACACACACAGTGAGATAGGTTTTAAACATAAAAATAATAAAACTTAGCTGAATAAGGAACTGAATAAGTAAAACAGAGTTGAATATTTTAATTTTGTTTTAAATTATGAGTCAACTCGAAGTTTCGCCAGAATTGGCTCTTCAAGCTGTGCTATAAAAGAGGGGTAGAGGCGATTACAAGAAAATACTTATACATACATACTTACTAATGTACGCGCGCATGCGTACAGGTTCAGGTTGTAGTTATCAAAGGTGGTGCACAATACTTCAAATAGGTGGAATTAAATTGTTGATAAAAGGCAAAAAAAAACAACATACATATAAATAACTAAAGAGAAAGATGCAAATAAATAAAAAAAATATGTAGGGCTGAATCAAATGTATGGTAGGTGTAAGGTAGAATAATGAAATAAGAAAATGTGTATGGGGGGAGGGGAAGGTTGTTGAAGCTCTTCCAAGGAACTGAAGCTCCACTGACTAAACAGAAACCGTAAAAGATATGCAATGATATGGAGGATTCTGGTAAGTCTAAATCCCAATTTTGGAACTGAAATCTATATCAACCGCCCAACTGGACGGCACTGTATAGTAGCAAAGATCGGGTCTTTTCCATCTAGAATAAGGACCCAGTGTTGTAATAGCTCGGGTTTTAAAGGTCCACAAATGTTCAACTTTCTTATTTCTTTACTGCCTACAGAGGGTGCTAAACATAGAGGGGACAAACAAGGACAGACAAAGGGATTAAGTAGATTATATCGACCCCAGTGCGTAACTGATACTTAATTTATCGACCCCGAGAGGATGAAAGACAAATTCGGCCTCGGCGGAATTTGAACTCAGAACGTAACGGCTGACGAAATACCGCTAAGCAATTCGCCCGGCGTGCTAGCGTTTCTTATTTCTTTATTGTCCACAAGGGGCTGAACATAGAGGGGACAAACAAGGACAGACAAAGGGATTAAGTCGATTATATCGACCCCAGTGCGTAACTGATACTTAATTTATCGACCCTGAAAGGATGAAAAGCAAAGTCGACCTCGGCAGAATTTGAACTCAGAACGTAACGGCTGACGAAATACCGCTAAGCATTTCGCCTGGCGTGCTAACGTTTCTGCCAGCTCGCCGCCTTCAAATGTTCAACTTTATGCCAAACAATCTCACGGGTTTGCGTGGGGTAGTAAAGGTCTTCAAAGAACGTCTAAACAAATTTTTATCTGAAGTTCAAGACACATTTAATGCATATCACTTTTACTGGATCTAGCTAGAAGCTGAGGTCAGGGCTATTGTAGAAGACACTGGCCCATGGTGCCACGCAGTGGCACTGAAACGGCACCATGTGGTTGGGAGGAAAACGTCTTACCACGCAGATCTATCTGTCTGTCTGTCTGTCTGTCTGTCTGTCTGTCTGTCTGTCTGTCTGTCTGTCTATCTATCTATCTATCTATCAATCTCTCCATCTCTCTCTCTCTCGCTCTCTCTCTCTATCTCCCTCTCTCTGATTCTCTCTCTCTCTCTCTCTCTCTCTCTCTCTCTCTCTCTCTCTATTCCCTTCTCTCTACCTACCTACCTACCTATCTAGTATCTATTTATCTACCTATCTATATCTTTCTTTCTTTCTTTCTTTCTTTCTTTCTTTCTCTTTCAATCTATCTATCTATCTATCTATCTAATTCCCACCCCGTCTCTGCTCTTTCCCTGAAGCTGTCGTCTTTTGGTTACTGAAGATCATCAGCCGTATCGACCTCGCTGGTCCTTATGGTTGATGCCATTGGAACATAGGTGATGACTAAAAGTAGAAATCCTTCCTCCAAGAGCCTACTGTTCATAAACGTACAATTTGTAATATACCAAGAAACGATCGGATTTCTCCTGGAGGTTCTAAAAAATTCATATTCCAATGAATAATCTGCTGAGATTCATTTCATTTTGTGACTCAGAACATGGGAAACTAAATACTTACGTTCCACCGTAAGAATACGTCATTGAAGGTTCGTATGGGTAACATGCTCCTGATTGAGTGATCCCCCGCCAGGCGTCAGTGCTGTCTTTTAGTTCATATGATGTGTTCTGAAAACAGAAATATAACAGTGAATGTGTGCATGTATACGAAATCCAATGGATGTATGAGTGATCCAAGACTGCGGGTTAAAGTTTTGCACCGATGGATTTGAAATTCTGCTCAGAAGCATATTTTGTCAAGGAAGATGTCATATATTGTGTAACATTTTCCAGATAGAAAAACAAAAACAAAAATAAAAAACAAAAACGAGAATATTGTTTATATTAACCGCAATCACAGCAATAGATATTGGAAGTATTTATTGATTAGAAAATTAATTCATTTTAAGAAATATATTTGAATAAATATAAATGTTTTACTAGCAAATATAACAAATACAAATAAATAAAAACAAAATTGCATTTTAGGTTCTATATGTAGATGTAAGGAGTTTGCTTAACAGCCACACCGTTCCGGGTTCAGTCCCACTGCGTAGCACCTTGGGCAAGTGTCTTCCACTATAGCCTCGGGTTGACCAAAGCCTTGTGAGTGGATTTGGTAGACGGAAACTGAAAGAAGCCCGTCGTATATCTATTTATATGTGCGTGCGTGTGTGTGGGGGGTGTTTGTGTCCACCACCACCACCACCATCACTATTTAACCGTTGTTGGTGTTTTTACATCCCAGTAACTTAGCGGTTCGGCAAAAGGCACCGACAGAATAAGCACCAGGCTTTCATAAAATAGTCAATTCAACTGACTAAAAGTTCTTCGAGGAGGTGCCCCAGCATGGCCGCAGTCTAATGACTGAAACAAGTAAAAGATAAAAGAAATTAACCCTCAGCTTCGCGAATTATCTCCCTTTTTTTTCAGAGTCAATCACAACTGTAGCCATATTCTGTTTTGCTTCTCTTTCACCAACTAAGAGGTAAAGTTTCAACCAATTAAATATATTTTGCGTAGAATATTCAGCAGCTCACTCGCCTCCTTTTCTTATTCACTAAAGAAACGACCGAGGTGTTTTAGTTGGTATTTATTTTATCGACCGCGACGGATTACAAACGAATCTACGAGGAATTTTAATTTAGTAATACGAAACCACATACAAGTATATAACATGGGTATTATAGAGGCAGAGATTAGCGACATAATTAAAGCGAGCAATACTTAATCCGCCGTTAAAGCCACCTCGTTTCCGCGTTTTTATTTTGTTTTCTAAGCATAAGATTTTCGTTGTTTTTTTTTTTTTCAAAACGAAAAATAATAGATGAGATTGTCTCGTGTTTACTATATCATGAGTAGCCATTTTACGAAGGATCAGTTGTGTGGAAGACAGCATCAGTTCCAAAGAGTTTGCAAAAGAAATTTAAAAGGAATGGTAGAAAGATTCAAAGATGCGTTTTTTAGCGTTACGTAGCTCCGTACTTATGTTTGATCTATTGTTACAACCATCATTTTATCGCAACAAGGATAACAGCGGTTTTCAGTTACAAGACGTACACACAAACACATACACATACATACATCACAAACACTATGCACATGCATGGATGGATACACACACACACACTCACTCACAAACACACACACTCACTCACTCACACACACACACACACATCCGAAGGGATGAAAGGCCAGCTTGAACTCGGTTGAATTTGAAACCAGAACGTAAGAACTGCAAGAAATACAGCGTGAATTTTTTTTCCGACGCACTAATGATTCCTCCTCCTCCCCCTCCTCCTCTTTATTATTATATTTCAAATGCCGCTGAAATCGACTTTACCTTTCACTCTTTCGGAGTGGTTAAAACAGGTACCAGTTGAGCACTTGCTATCATCATCATCATCATCAACTTGTTACTAACAGATCTTGCTCTCGCTATTTTGATGTAATTTAGGTGTCTTCCGGGCAAACCAACTATTTTTGTCAAAACGATACCTCAAAGAACACAAGAATCAAACTGATTAACAACTGGAGGATAATGCCACTCGGATACACACACACACACACACACACACACACACACACACATATATTCATATATACATACATAATATATTATACACAAATACATATATATTTATATGCATTATATGCATATAATATATATATAGGCGCAGGAGTAGCTGTGTGGTAAGTAGCTTGCTTACCAACCACATGATCCTGGGTTCAGTCCCACTGCGTGGCACCTTGGGCAAGTGTCTTCTACTATAGCCTCGGGCCGACCAAAGTCTTGTGAGTGGATTTGGTAGGCGGAAACTGGAAAAGGCCTGTCGGATATGTATATATATGTATATGTGTGTGTGTCTGTTTGTCCCCCCCCCCTCATGACATCGCTTGACAACCGATGCTGGTGTGTTTACGTCTTCGTAACCTAGCGGTTCGGCAAAAGAGATCCAACAGAATAAGTACTAGGCTTACAAAGAATAAGTCTCGGGGTCGATTTGCTCGACTGAAGGCGGTAGTCCAGCATGGCCGCAGTCAAATGACTGTAACAAGTAAAAGAGTAAAAGAATATATATATATATATATATATACACGCACATACATATATATAAATATGCAATATGCACACATATCTATATGTATTTTACATGTATATATAAATATACACACACACGCACACACATTACAATGTAAACATGAGTGAAACATAAATGTGTGACAGTTATTCTATTACTTAAATCTCTAACAATGTAGCTTTGTTTCCTTTTTAATACCAAGATCTTTCTTTATAAACAGAGTTCAATATTTCGGCAGCACTCCTTATAACTAAAGGTATCGATTCATTTGAAAAATCTAAAAAAAACAAAAAAACATAACTACGCACGTATATTATATGTCTGTTATTATATATATATATATATATATATTATATGTCTGCATGTATGCATGTATGTACGTATGTATGTATATACGTCTGTGATTTTTGTTTTTAATTCTCAGAATTTTCTCAATAAAAATGTCGATTTCGAACAATAAAACAAATTTCTATCGTTGCAAATTAGACAACAATAACGGAGATACATATGTCATTCCTTTTGTTTTTGTTGTTGGTGTATTATAATACATGCATATCAACATATAT